>NC_056743.1:1435991895-1436291895 GCF_019279795.1 Protopterus annectens | reverse complement strand
GCATTTCATTCATTTAATAAAAACAACAGAACTTCATCAGAACATAACAAGTTTTGAAACAAGCAGAATTAAATACTGTTGGCAACCAACACATGACTGGACCTGCCGGCATGCATAATTAATTGCAAATAATTGTTATACAATAACAGCTCACTGCAATTCAAAAATGAGCAAGATGATTGGACAGCCAAAGCAGTGTTCCTGTTATAAATTAAGCACATACCAATAGGAAAAAAGCCTGGCCTTTGAAGTACCTTTGAGCAGCCAGTCTTTCTATTGGCATATGCTGGGGGGAAGAGCAAAATATGAGAACAATCAGGGTTGTTCTACAAAACTAAAGAAACAGAAACATTACCTGATTTTCCTTGTATTTCTGCACTGTCCCTCACAAAAATCACAAATTTTTAAACAGTAAAAAAAAAAAAAAAACAGCAATAAAGATTCTCTTTTCTCCATTGCTTCTCATACACTACACTGATGTACCATGTAAGTGTGGGTATGCAAGTCCCATATGCAGTACATCAGTAAACAAGGAAGAATGTATAGGAACACTATAGTGCCCTTATACAAAAACATTATTTAAGAAAGGTAAGCAATTTCTTTCTCAAATAATATCATTGTATAATAGCAATAATCTACTTATGTGAGGGTATATTACGATTGACCCATGGTTGGCTTTGTTTCATCACTTGGGCTTCACTCTTGTCATCAAACCACACTAACCATGGTTAATGTCTTATGTACTCACACACAGTCATGGATTATTGCTCAAAATAACATTAAAATGCAATTACATGGTAAAAAGGAACAGCACTCATCAGTGATTGTATTAACTATTCTGTGCCTTTAAAATATATTTAATTTTAATCAACTCATGCAAACCTGGTCTTAACAGCTTCTAGTAAAATTTGCCATTTAACTTCTTTCCATCTTAATGTGTTCTTAAGTTCACCTTTGAAAGGTTATTTTTAAATTAACTGAAACTGTCAATGACAAAGAAAGTACAATTTCTAAAATCTACACACTTAATAGCATGTTTGCCTATGCATTTGTGACATCCTTCTTTTTATAACCAAGACATGTTTGTAAAGTTGTTGCAAGAGCATTCTAGTGGTTTTACCTACACAGGGGCTCTTGTAGAAACAACAAGTGGCTATATACATACTAAACTTTCAGACTAAATTTCCCTTTAGTTATAATTTCCTTGTTGTTGTGTTTTAAAATATCAATACAACACATATTAAGACATCTACAATATTTGCAAAAATAAGAGTTGTAGGTTCCACTGTTTGACAAACCAAACAAATTGGTCTCTTTCAAATCAAATCTGAAAATTGCAAAACCTTTTATAGGTAAACATGGGAGTCAATCTAATCACTTTTGCTAAAACAATACTATCAGCAGCTATTGTACAGTTATCTTCAATTTGTTTGTTTGTTTGTGTCTTTCGGCTATTCCCGGTTAGGGGTCGCCACAGTGGAACTCCAGTCCGCTAATGATTTGGCAGTTGATTTTTACGTACCAGCTTGCCAGGCCTGATGCACAACCTTCAACGAAGGTATGCCCATTCACTCATGTCTCCACGCAGAAGATCCTCTAGCTGAGAATCGAACCGGACAGCATCTTACTGTGAGGCGACAATGCTACCGCAGCACCACCACTGCGGGTTTTTTCCTAATTTCACCCATGTCAATAAAAACTGGTAATGCAAAGCCATACAAAAAGATTTATCCTTAACCATTTTTTTATAACCATTAACTAAAATTGGAGGAAATTTAATCATTCTATGTGTTGTAACTTTGTTGACAATAACATCAAGCTTATCTGAATGATACCCCTATTCAAAAATAACTCCTTTAAAATCACTGTGATAGCTGTGCCCTGGCCCAGCAATCAAGGAGCCTCATTCCTCACCACTAACACCAGAGACAGTGTCTCATATGAGAGGGAAGGATAACAAATGCACAGTAAAGTACAATTTCCCTTAAGTGCACATAGAGAGCACAGTCAGTCTGGGGCTGGTTGCTCCCTTGCTCCCCAGGTCCCCAATAAGACTCCCCACTGGCACAGCTATAGGGTCCAGATCTCAGCCTAGCTGGCAAGCTAACCTCCAGTACCCTCTCTGTCCCACCAGTGCTTTGTGTCCCTGCCCAGGTAGCTGACACACCACACCCACTTTGAGATAAGTATTTATACAACTTCACAGATACTCCTGGGAAAGGCTGACACAGATTCTCCAGCTGTGCCCCTTTACCCAGACTATACAGTAGTAATTACTGCCACCACCAGCTAATAATTATCAGCTACCCAAAGGCCCTTAAAAGGGTGTTCAATTATTACTGTGCAATATTATTATCCAATTGGTAAGTGTGACTAATCAGTCTAAGGTTTATTAGAGTGGCTTTCTACAATAAACTCTATAAATATGCAATGTACTCTAGAGCTTAACTTAACTCTACATAAACCAGCCACAGGTAAAACTTTTTTTTTAAATATTTAATAATAAATAATTAAAAACACAAGACAATACTACTACACCACAGTGCTATCCAAGAGTTCAGAGATCACACAGAAACTTAAAATACTTCCGTAGTACAGTTTTGACATAACAGAAAAACACTTGTCTAATCTTTATAGTCCTAGCAATTTCTACAAGAAAACATACTTCTAAAGTAACTTACGTTCATAGAGCAAGCATAAGGCAGTGCTGAGAGTTGGATATCAAGATCAAAATGCTTCCAGTCTCTCTCTGGGCAATAATTTTTAAAATCACTCAAACATTCCTGCTGGGCCCTCCCAGATTACATCATTTTGACACTTACGTTTTCCCAGTATACACATTACATAATTTTGACACTTAGTCTGGAGTTCCCAGGCCAACAGGCTACATTATTTAACACCTTAATACCTGCTCAGGAAACTACAACAATAAAAGCCATTTCACATGTACACTCTAGTAATTATTCCTTAAGTTAAATCAATAGAAAGAATGTGTTCAGCTAGCCTCTTCGGCATAATTATCTAGATCAAAGGGTATACAAGACATAATTTTAACTTCAAAGGAACAGATGTGACATGCTTGGCTTAGTTTTCCTTACAGCAGATGGCAATGTTGCTACAATCTTAAAGTTCACATTTTACAGTGTTTTCTTTCATTTAAGAAACAAGCCTGTAATTTACATTTATATTTACAAATGATAGAATTATATATCAAATTATATTTGACTAGGATGGCAGCCATCACCCCTTCTCTACCAGTCTTCACAATCATCATAAAAAATCATCTTGGCTAACCAGTAAAGTATTCTGCATACTCCCTTGGCAGTGTTTTTTTTTTTTGTTCTTTCTTTCTTTTTTTTTTTTTGGAACACAGACAACCAGCATGTTTCAATGTAAAAAAAATAGTAGTATAGTTGGGTATCTAAAGACCATCCCTGGGATTCATTAATGCCTAAACTAAGTGTACACTGCTCTGAGTAAACAGACCATAGAAGCATAACTCACACCTTCTCCTTCCTAATTTTAGTTTTCCTACTGATTTCCTTGCAGCCTTAAATATTGAGCAGGATACATAAAGCTTAGGTCAGGGCTAGCCTTCCGGCAGTATAACCCTGGTTCTAGATGATTGCCACTGTTGAAGTGACACCCTGACCCCATGTACAAAATTGGGAAAAGGGATTGTAGATGGATGGATGAAGCCATAAAAGTCACCACAAAATGTAGAACATACGTACACTTAATGTAATCTTTCTGAGTGACTAGAAAGCACCAAAACTGTGGGAGGGATGCTCTTGAATACAGATCATGTACACTTAGTTCTGGCCCCTTTTCTCATGTTCTTACCTGAGAAGAATAATCCCAAAAGAAATGGTCACAGTACAGAGCCTTGTGACACACCAAAGGTAACCTTGATCAGGATGGACTTGTAAACGCACCACCCTGCTTTCTTACATGTCAGTGTTTTACTCAATTATAAATGGATTGTCCTAGTATCATCTTTGTAGGAGAGTGTAACTTAACTTATTCACCTGTGCCAGCACTTATACTAATGAGGTGTGAAAGGTATGCTGGCAGAATAGGCAAAAAAAGAAAGAAAGTCAAATGTGAAAATAATTCTTCAACCTGAGCAAGTATAATGATTACTTTACTTTTTTCTAAAAAAAAAAAAAAAAAAAAAAAAATATATATATATATATATATATATATATATATATATATATTTCACAGATAAACAGTATAATTACTGTTCCAAATGCTGTAAATGCAGTACAGTGATCATGTTCTGTTAATGCACAGTGCATTGTGTGGTCTGTTTTTGAAATGCTCCAGACATGGTACACAGAGTGTTAGCCAAACAAGTAGCATTGTATGCAAACACCTGAACACAACACAAACAGAGCTATCAGTCTCAATACGTTAACTTACATCAATAATTATTGTGCTGATATTATACGTTTTCTTTTTTCAGTTTTATACCATATATGTTGTACTTGTGCAACTAACACTAGGTAAGACTGCAATCCAAACTGTAGCTTGCTACAGATCCCCCACCATGCCCCAAGATTCTCACTACACTTTTCTAAACATACTGGAAAATATTAAGATACAACCAAACACCCTAATACTGGGTGATTTCAACTACCCTGCCATTAACTGGGAAAACTACTCGTGTACCAACACCTTTGCCCAACGGTTCTTGGAATGCATAAATTCCAATGCCCTGGATCAACTAATCCATAGTCCCACCATGGGTCCAATATCCTAGACCTGGTCATTACCAACATGGAAAATCAATGATCCACACCTATGGTCACCCCCTCGTTCATCAGGTCTGACCATAAACTAATCACCCTTGACATCCACATGCCTACCCCACCCCCAGTAAAAAAAACCTCTGTAAAAAACTTCTCCAAATCCAACTTCATGCTACTCAAGTCAGAAATGACAGACTTCATGACACCCATGCAGACAGGAACAGAACGTCTGACTGCTGAATCCTATACTAAGGCACTGTATGAACACATTAACTCATGCATGAATTGTGCCATCCCAAATAGAACCAAGACCCTCTCCTGCAAAAAAAGGAAGCCAATCTGGTGGTCCTCTGCCATAAACAAACTTTACAAAAAAAGGAAGAAACTGTTGCAGAAAAGAGGAAAATCCCAGGGTGCAAAAAACTCCCTTACCAGCCTAAGTAAGAAGCTGAGATCCCTCATAAAATCCTCCAAAGCTAGTTACAAAAATAAAATTGCCAAAGATTCCAAAGACAACCACAAGGCATTCTATAGCTATGTCAAGAATCTAAATGGCAATGCTCAGATCTGCTCTGAGCTACAACAGAATGGCATTAAATATACTGATCCCAAGGATATTGGCAATATCCTGGCAGATCGATTTAGTGCCAACTTCACCCCCCTCCCACCCCCTAAAGGGCCTAACTCAATACTGAAAGATTGCAAAATTCCAGTAATAATGGCCACGCAGGTAAAAATCTCACTCTCCAAAGCTAAGAATACAGCATCCATGGGACCAGATGACATCCCGGGCTGTGTACTAGATGAACTACAAAATGAACAGGCACCTCACCTAAGTGTCATGTTTAATCATAGTCCCACCTCAGGCATCGTGCCCACTGAGTGGCGCACAGCTACAGTTATCCTACTCCACAAGAGAGGATCCACCTTGGATCCTGGGAACTACCGCCCCACCAGTCTGACGAGCCTGATCTGCAAGGCCATGGAACGTATTATCATGGACCTTATAAACAAAGACATTGGCAACCTTCAAACACTGAACCCCACCCAGTTTGGGTTCATGAAGGACCAATCTTGCCTCCTGAACCTGATTGACTTCTTTGAATCAGTCTCCAGAGCTGTGGACAAGGGTAAGGCAGTCCACACAGACTATCTGGACCTTGCCAAGGCCTTTGACACCATCGCCCACTCTGGAATCATAGATAAACTTACTAAGCTGGGCATTAATCCCTACATCACTCGATGGGTTGCCAACTGGCTTACTGACAGAACCCACACTGTAAAAGTAGTCGACTCCAAATCCAACTCCAGACAAGTGACAAGTGGAGTACCTCAGGGTTCAGTCCTGGGACTGCTCTTGTTTGGCATCTACTTCTCTGAAGTACAGGCCAACACTAAGCGACTCTGGCTAACAAAGTTCACAGATGACTGCAAACTGGGAGCCATTATTGAATTCCCAGATGATGTGGATATTCTACAAAAGGGTCTTACAGAAACAGATGCTTGGTGCCAGAGCCATGGGCTCAAGCTCAATGCCAAGAAATGTATAGTTATCCCCTTTGGGAAAAAACATGTATCCGTGAATTACCACATAGGTGGCAGTACACTAAACACCGAAAGTGTGATAAGAGACTTAGGGACACAGGTGGACAGTGGTCTCACCTTCGATAACCGCATCGCCACAACAGTCATGAAATGCTTCTATGTGGCACACCTCATCACTAAGGGCTTTTCATCCAGAAAAAAGGAGGTAATTGTCCCACTGTACTCATCCCTCATTAGACCCATTATAGAATACAACACCCTGTTTGGTATGAACCTCTCAAGACATCTGCAACAACTGGAAAGGCTGCAGAAATACCTCACTAAAAGAATCACAGGCCTAAAGCAGATGCCCTATGCTGACCATCTAAAAAATCTCCAGCTATACCCTGTCGCATATTGTCTACTCAGAGGCGATCTCTGCTTAACATACAAGGCCATGTCAAACCCAGAGCTGTTGGACATGCTACACTTAAAGAAATCCCAATCCCTCAGAGCCACATGCTCCAGGGATCTAAACCTTGTCATCGCAATGAACAAAACATGCTGGAGGGACAGGTTCCTGACTCAGAGACTCCCCAGACTCTGGAATAGACTGCCCATACATGTCAAACAGAGCGCCTCTTTGGCCCTCTTCAAAAGGAACCTTGACGATTGAATGGGAGATAGGAAATTCACCCAAGGATCACGTCAGTCACCCTGCTAGACAGGGGTCCAGGGAAGTAAATATTGTGGGAAGAAATAGCCAGGGAATTGTTATGGCTAGGCTTGTATAGGCCCTAGGGCCAATAGCTTAGTACCAACCTATGAACCTATGAACTTTATCAGTTCTTATGTTGTTTTTCTTGTACAGTTCTTAGTGCTGTAAGCACCTTAATAAAAATTTGGTGATAAAGATTCAATGAATTTAATTTCTAATGTTTTTCTTATGCAGAATAGTGTAGAGTGCCATAGTAAGGTAAAGATATGCAGCAGGCACTATCAGTTCCACAAGTGGTGTTGTCACCTCTTCAAAGAATGCTGCAGGTTCTCCTAACTGACAAATCCCTGCTATTCAGTAAGTGAAGAAAATGTATAACCTGTATTATCTTGAATAAGTTCCTTTATGGCTTTCTCCAAGATTTTCTACAGAATTCTGCTCAGACTTTTAGGTATACAGATGAGTCTGATGTGACTTCCACACATACTGTTCGTGAAATGGTACCACTACAGTTTATCAGCATAAATCAGGATTATGTCCACAGATTAATGTTATATTTAATACAACTAAGAGCAATCTAATTGTGTTTTTTGTGATTATACATAGGAAAACAAAATGTCTGCTGTCTGATCTCATGGACCCTGAACTTTTAATTTTATTTGTGGCAGTAGTTATCATAGCTATAGCTATATAAAGGGTGTTTCCCATTCTGCATATATCACTCTGTGACACAGTATCCTATTTTTAATTATATAAAGTATGTTTCCTTTTGTGTCAATAGTATTTTGATATATATTTTTGTTTGTTGTGGGTTGTGTATATATTTTTTTATTTTTGCCTGTGTGCTCATCATGTCCTCTCTCCGCATGCTTACTTTAATATTTATTTATAACATGCTATATTCAAGATTTGCCCTTTCAGTTTTCTAATGCAATCAAAGATTATCTTATTATTGCATTCAGCCTTATAAGTCAACCTGATTTTATAGTACACGATGGAAGATTTGATAAGTAAGAAGTTTATCTACTTTATTTAATCTATATGTGTTTTCATGACCAATGTAATTCTTGAAAGCTGAGTAATACCTGTTTTTTCTGTGTACTTTATTCATTTTATGAATTCACCAAAGGAGTTCAGTTGTCCTTTTGCTGGTTTTACCTTTACAGTTTCAGTTTTAGTTTTGAAAAAAAAGAGCAAAACAGAATTCAAACCAATACAACAACATGATAAATATGATAACATATGTAAAGGAAGTAAACAAGTCAAAAACTGGCATACTTATAATACAATAAGTAGATAAAATATATACTCTATAACCTTTTGAAGCAGTCAGAAAGGTTTGATACATTTCTATAGATAAGGAAAATAAATAGAACCATTTTGATACTAAAATTAGTTTAGATAACCAAGAGATAGAGCCAAAATACTTTAGAATAGTTTACAAGACCTTTAAATGTGGTGATGAACTGTACCATATTTGTTTAAATAAGAGTATATATCATTATGAACATACTCATGAATGCAAAAATGAGTACAACAGAACCTGTTCATAGTATCCTGAGCACTTTGATTTGGTCACTGAAGACAGAATCTCAGTCTGATTTTTCTAAGTGTGCTATTTATTATCTCATTATATCCACCAATATTTTTATGACTGAGTTTGCTTGTACTCTTAAAGATGATGATATTGCGATCTGATTTAATTGCAGAGAAGATATTCATGGATGAGGTCAGGATCAGAGAAATCCTAGGTTTGTCATCATGATAGATATAATATTGATAATTCTAGCTGGATTTCATACTATTTGGTCCAAGTTGTTTTCATTAACATAGTCAATCGCAATTTGTAAGTATTTATTTGTTGCTGAGTAGTTTATCCATTCAGTATTCAAAAAGCTAAACTCCCTCTAAGCCTTCCTCACCCAGGAGAATATAGACATCTGTGTAGTTACTGAGATGTAGATTAAAGCTACAGAGAGTACTCTGGCATTGTAAGGTTTCAGTGCCTTCCACACTTTTACACCAGTAGCTGCACAGACACGGACTGAAGGTGGAGGTGTCTCGATATACATCAGTAACAAGTATACCACTAGGTTGGTTAAACAGGAAGATGTGCCAGAGTTACACCATGTGCAGGTCACCATAGTTAAAATCCTGTACCATATCCTAGCTAACTATAAGTCACCCACTACATGCCATGAAACTCACAGCACATATTTAAACCTATTGGAAACACTCACCATCCAAAGTAATACCTTACTTATAGGGGATTTTAATTACTCTTCTATAGACTAGAAATCCTACATGGCCCCACATCTGCAAACACAGACATTCCTGGACTTTGTAAATACAAACATCCTTAATCAGTTAGTGCATATGTCCACTAGAGGTTCCAACATACTAGACCTTGTACTCACAAATATGGAAGCATGCTGCACCACCCCCATAGTCACATCCTGTAAAGTCCGGTAAAGTCTGACCATAAAGCTGTCTCCTTCAAAATCCGAATCAACTCAGTAATCCCAGCAAACCCAGTAACAATTAAGAGTTATTACAAGGCAAACTACCTTTTATTAAGAGACAGTTTGTCAAAACTCAATGCCCCTCCAAATCCAGGGAACACAGCAGCCAATGCAGAATTGTTAACAAAAACTCTGTACAAGCATGTCAATGTATGAATAGAGGTTACTGTACCTATCAAAAATAAGCCCAAAACTAACTTCAAAAATAAATCACCCTAAAATCAGGAAGTGTAACTCCCTCCCACAAAGATAAAAATTCTCTCATCAAAATAAACAGGCAGCTAAGAGGGATAATTAAATCCAATAAAGCCAATTTTGAGATCCAGGTAGCCTCCCATGCAAAAGACAAACATAATGTCTTCTTCAGCTTATGACAGAAACCGCAAAGGCAGCACACAACAGTGTGTTGAACTGGTGGTTAATGGTGTCACATTCACTGAGTCAGGTGATATAGTGAATCTGCTGGCTGAAAAATTCACTTACAACTTTATCCCCCACTCACCCCCACCCATCTCCCAAGAAATACCTTCAGACGTAACCCCTCCAACTATAAATAGAGATCATGTCCTGGCTGCACTCACTAAGGTCATGAACACAGCCACAATGGGGCCCAATAATATCTCTGGATGCCCCCTGAATAGTCTAAAATATGACCTATTGGAGCCACCAGAGATACTATTTAACTACAGTCTTAAAACAGGCTTCATGCCATGAGAATGGAGAACTGCAACAGTCATCTCTCTTCATAAGGACAGACCATCAACAGATCCCGGAAACTATAGGCCCATTATTTTGACTAGTCATATATGCAAAGCCATGGAAACAACTAACATGGAAATGATCCAGGAAAGACATAAGAGACCTTCAGACACTGGATCCATCCCAGTTTGGCTTTTTCAAAGGAAAGTCATGCCTACTGAACCTGGTAGACTTTTTTAAGAAGGTCACCAAGGCAATGGATGAGGGTAAAACAGTGCATACTGTCTGGCTTGACCTGGCTAAGGCATTTGATACAACACCCCACAGTGACATTGCTAACAAACTTATGGAATATGGCATAAACTCCTATATAACATGTTGCATAGCTAGTTGTCTCACAGATAGGACCTAGGAAGTTAGGATTGCTAAGACAACCTCCTCAAAGAGGCCAGTCACCAGTGGATTCCCACAAGGCTCTGTGCTGGGTCTGCTCCTCTTTGGCATCTACTTCTCAGAAGTTAAGGCTAATGTCAAAGGCCTCTGGCTGACCAAGTATGTAGATGACTGCAAACTGGAAGCAATCATAGATTTTCCCCAAGACACTAATATCTTATAAGAGGGTCAACACAGACAGATGACTGGTGCCAAAACCACAGATTAAAACTCAATGCCAAGAAATGCATTATAGTACCTTTTGAAAATTTGGCCACCCCAGGAAACTACATCACCAATAAAACACCCATACGTTTTGACCCACTAGTCAAGGATCTGTGAACACATGTAGACAGTAACCTGACCTTCAACCAACATGTATATAGGGTAGTAAGGAAATCCTTCTATGCTGCTCAACTTATAAGTAAGTGCATGACATCTAGGTCCAGAGAAGTCATTGTACCGCTATACTTGGCTCTCATCAGACCCATCATTGAGTATAATGCCCCCTTCTGTATATACCTGAACAGACACATGCTGCACCTGGAACATTCGGAAAGGATCTTTACAAAAAGAATACAGAGCATAAACACAATGTCCTATGCAGATCACCTCAAAGCCTTTTCTCCTTACTCAGACCCCTACAGACTATTGACTGATGAACCTTTTGCACATCCGCAAAACAAACAGCATCAGAGCTGCTAGATCTAAAGACCTAAATTTTGCTTGCAACTTAAATAGGACATGCTGGAGAGACAGACATGTATCTCAGAGAATTCCCTTTCTATGAAAGATGCTCCCCATCCACGTGAAACAAAAGCTCTCCCTAATCCTATTCAAGTGTAACTTGGTCCATTGGATGGTTAATTGAAAATTCACCCCTGGTCTGGTGCCCACATCCCTGATGGACAGAGGGAGTCAGTAAATCATGTATAACCAACAATAAGCCCATATAAATGCCTAAAACATATAACTTGTGGGACACATTTGGGTTGCAAGGCTACGTTTACAAAGGTCCTAGTGGTCATTAGCCAAGTATACACCAATGAACCTATCAACCTTAAACCTCCTATAAGGATTATATTTACATTTAGTTTCACATTCTGAAGTTTACAAGGAAATTCAGTCTGTGGGGGGCAGGTAGTATACAGTAGGAGTCTACTGTGTTATTTCAGTATCACTGATATTAATTATTGCATGATCAGTTCCTAGCCCTGGCTTGTACTCTTGGCTTTTAAGTGCTCTCATACTGGGATCTACAGTAATAAAAGGAGATATTATTAACATAACCAGTACAAATTCTACCATGAAAATGGTTAATTATTTTATAATCATGCAGATGCTAGATGTTGGGTAGAAGTCAAAAAACTCCACCACAGAATTAAGTTGTTAACACCTTATATTATAACTACTATACAAATGCTACTTTGTGTGCATATACACATATATATATATACATATATATGTGCATATATGTGTATATATATATATATATATATATATATATATATATATATATATATATATATATATATATATATATATATATGTGTATATATATATATATATATATATATGTATATGTATATATATATATATATGTATATGTATATATATGTATATGTATATATATATGTATATGTATATGTATATGTATATATATATATATATATATATATATATATATATATATATATATATATATATGTATATATATATATATATATATATATATATATATATATATATATATATATATATATATATATATACATATATATATATATATATATATACATATATATATATATATATATATATATATATATATATATATATATATATATATATATATATATATATATATATATATATATATATATATATATATATATATATATATATATATGTATATATATATATATATATATATATATATATATATATATATATATATATATATATATATATATATATATATATATGTTTATATGTATGTTTATATATATATATATATATATATATATGTATATAGATATATATATATATATATATATATATATATATATATATATATATATATATATATATATATATATATATATATATATATATATATATATATATATATATATATATATATATGTATATACATATATATATATATATATATATATATATATATATATATATGTATATATGTATATATATATATATATATATATATATATATGTATATATATATATATATATATATATATATATATATATATATATATATATATATATATATATATATATATATATATGGGTCTACTACCGTAGATTGAAATTACACTATTTCGAAATACAATAGTAGTATCCCACTAATGCAAAAGTGCACTTCAACGAAAGTGCACTTTCGCAAAAGTCACTAAGTCGAACGGGACATTTCCTGCACTGTGGTGTGGTAGTGATGGACCTTAGGGTTAGGGCTCGGGTTAAGAATAGTGGATAGCTAGTAGGGCTATCCACTCTCCTTAACCCAAGCCCTAACCCTAAAGTCCGTGACTACCACACCACACTACAGGAAATACATCTGTAACTACTGCTCAGTGGAGGAAATACAATTTCCTGCACTGTGGTGCGGTAGTCACTGACCTTAGGGTTAGGGCTTGGGTTAAGGATAGTGGATAGCCCTACTAGTTATCCACTATCCATTACCCAAGCCCTAACTCTTCATTTGTTCTAGTGACTTTTACGAAAGTGCACTTTCGTAGAAGTGCACTTTCGCTTTAGTGGGACACTACTATCATATTTCGAAATAGTGTAATTTTGATCTACGGTAGACCCATATATATATATATATATATATATATATATATACATATATATATATATATATATATATATATATATATATATATATATATATATAAATATATAAACAAAACAACTGGTGCATGGCCCAAGACAGGTTCTCTGATTCAAAACAGTACAACTTTACCCAAATGAATCAGCAGTCAATATATAATGTAAAGGCAGAAAGTCCATGAATCATACTGGACACTAAAAAACACATAATCTTCATGCACGGATGATGCCATGAAGTGAAACCGGTATGCTGTTGTTTACTCAGCTGAGCAATATTGAGTGATATCTGCTAGCTCTCATCATTGTATCACTATTGTTTAGATGTATTTGGTGAAACAATATAAATATATCAAGATTATGCGTTATTTAGCTTCCTCTATGATTCGTGGATTTTCTGCCTTTTTATTATATGCTGAGCACTGATTATTCATTTGAGTGAGATATATATATATATATATATATATATATATATATATATATATATACACATACATATATATATATATATATATATATATATATATATATATATATGTATGTATACACACACACACACACACACACACACACACGCCGTGTGTGTGTGTATATATATATATATATATATATATATATATATATATATATATATATATATATATATATATATATATATATATATATATATATATATATATATGTATATATATATATATATATATATATATATATATATATATATATATATATATATATATGTATATATATATATATATGTATATATATATATATATATATGTATACATATATATATATATATATATGTATATATATATATATATATATATATATATAGATATATATATATATATATATATATATATATATATATATATATATATATATATATATATGTATATATATATATATATATATATATATATATATATATGTATATATATATATATATATATATATATATATACGTATATACATGAATATTTATACAGCTATACTAAATTTCATCAAAACACCCAAATATCTACATTCACAACATTGACCACAAAGGGTCAACTTTGAAAATATCACCACACTACTATGCAGGCATCAAGCAAAACTCTCAGCAGAAACAAAACTGAAGTATAAAAAATAATATAAAAAAAAATAATGTATGTGTCTATGTATATAAATATACATATATATATATATATATATAGATATGTATATATATATATATATATATATATATATATATATATATGTATATATATATGTATATATATATATATATATATATATATATATATATATATATATATATATATATATATATATATATATATATATATATATATACATATATTCTAACTTTGAGATTGCACAGTGTCGGGAAAGTGCATATTTCCCAATCCCAAGAATGCTTCTGTGAAATATAAGTTCTATCTTATCAAGCCCACATATTGTTCCTTGGGGAATAATATGTAAATTCTGTCTGAGTTCCTACTACCAAATTATTATCTTTCATGCCAAATATTTTCATAAAGTTCTTCAGAATTTTACCTTATTTTGTTAAATTTTTCCTTCTAGGCCCCCCTGAAACATCTTCACTGTTGCAAATCAAGTTCCAGTCCCCAAGTATACGTAATGCTCCCTGCTGAAAGTTGATTATTTCTCCCAAAATTCTCTAAAGCTCCATAATAGCAGATTTTGGTGGAATCTAATTACACACCACCATAATCCTCCTGCTTGCCAGTAAGACCTTACTACCACAAATCTGCCATTATTGTCTCTTTTTCTTCTTCTATCACTTTTGGAGCCCCTCTAGCAATGTGTATAATTACTCTACTTTTTCTTTGTCCCTGTCAAATTAACATGCTCATTTCTTTCCAAATGTGTCTTCTGCAGCATTGCTATTTGCACTTTGCATTTCTTAATATAATTCAATATGCTTTCCTTTTTGTTTATACGTGCAAGGCCATTTACATTTCATGATAATATGGACAACATAGTCATTATGATAAAAAGCTTTTGTTCCCGCCTATTTTATATAACAGTTTTTTGAAACTGTATTTCTAACTTTTGTATTACATGTACACACTAATGTTTAGCAGGCTAATCTTTTATACGGTTGTTTCTTCTCATCTCCATTTGAGCCTATGTTGTATTTTTTAAGACTTTTTGTTTTAAAGGAAACATTCAAACAAAAATACTAAGTATATTTTCAGAATACCCCACCCCCTATTAACTTAGAACAAACACACAAAATGATTTACATCTTCAAAAAATGAAGTCTAACCCTCCTGATAGCAACAGTTGCCTTAAACTAACAGTTACACCCAGTGGCCTTATGTAACCTAAAATTAAGGTTACCCATGCTAAAGTGCATGGTGCAGCCTGTGTTCCTACTTACACTGATTGCTGTCTGTTCTTTTCTTACTCTATTTCCCACCCAGATGTGAACAATAGCTTCTATGCTTTCAGAAAACATTAAGTTTTAGCCTTAAGAAAATTTGCACTGGCTATCTTTAAAATTAAAAATTTAAAAGTCTACACTGTTCTGTTAAATACTTTAAAGTATTAATAATCGGGAAACTGCTATCACTTATTCACTTCCCATAATTGCAACCTTTATTTTTTACTGAACTGATTCTCACTGCATCTTAACATTTTGCATTCCTCCTCAGCAAAGAATATTCAGAACTCTCGGGATTAATTGCTTGCACCTGCAGACAGCTCATTTCCATGTAAAATTACTCAGCAATGAATCTTTGTAATGTTCCCTCAGAACAGGTAAAAGTACTCAGCAATGAATCTTTGTAAATTTCTATCAGAACAGAATGTACAGCTGCAGTCAGCATCAGACTTCTTGACTGCCACTGAACATTTGCTAATGGAAAAAGCAAGCTAATATTTTTGTAGCTGTATGAAATTTAGCATTTTTCATGACATTTATCATTTTTGTCATTTTAAAGCCCATTTGCTTATAAAAAATCTTCTATTTATAACTTAAGTTGATGGCATGACTCTAGACATTCATTCTTGTAAAAATAAGAGAAAATATCTTAATTCTACATATAATATAATCAGTACACTTTTACACTCCACTCACACCCATCAGCCCATGATCACAATATATTATCATTAAATTTGCTTTTGTCCAGATTGTCTTCTCTTGTTATACTGTAAAGCCTATATTTCTTGCAGCTAAAAAGTACTTGTTTACTTTAAAATCCTTGACACGTACAACAGTTATTGAAGACTCTCCCCCAAATCTAAAATACCCCTGACTACACACTACAGGAAACTGCTTTGCTATATATAACATGCAGTTTATATCATGAAATGTTTTATACAAATATTAATAAAAATAAAAATTATTTTACATGCACTTTATTTTTCTCCTTTTAGTATCCTTTGAAGCATTAATGACGTAAAGTAGGTTATATGCTCTACAGTCTACCCACACGTATAACAAAATCAACAAATGTTCAGTCTTTTTCAGCCACTCTTTCTGGCAAAGTCATATTTCACAAATGTGATCAATACTTCATAGTCTCTCATTTATTCACTAATTTCATTGTTCGGGTCTTCCACCTGTTCCCCTCCATCTGCCAACACCAGAGTTTGATTCAAGTCTAAGGTACTCCTGATTCTTCTTGTCAACTCCTGTTCTCCTTGCTTTCTCTTAAGCATTCCTCTCTAGAACATTGGAAAATGTCTCACTGACAAAATCCCTTCATGAACTCTACCACCAGAATAATGAGAAGCAGAGCCCCTTCCTTCTCACTGGCTCACTTCCTGCTGGATAAACTCCTTTATTTTCTTCTTTGCTGTGATCTGCATAAAAAAGTCTCCAATCCACCATGAGAAAATACTCTGAAGGCTGCTGAATACAGTTGCTTGAGTCTCACACCTGCCTTATGACATAACCAAACCACTGGAACAAACCTGCTTCTCCTGTGACTGGTGCACACTGAATTTTCATTTTCTACATTCTTCTGTCTCCAGTTTTTAACACTTTGCCCTTCAACTCCACTACATTTTGAGACAGATCTTTTGAGAAGCCCTACACTCAGCTGCACCCCCTCATCACACTAGCCTCTGATCTCTGCAGTTTCATCAGTTCATCTGAACAGCCAGTCAAATCCTTTTCTATTCTTTCCAGCTCTTTGCTATTTGAGCTGATATATTCATTCAATGTTTCATTTATTTTAATCACCTCTAAGTATCTTTGATGTACTTTTCCTCTAAATTACTGGAAGCGATCGGAATCTTTCCCAGCCAATATTTTCTCTTCACTTTTTCTGATTGATTTTCATTTAGGTTTTCCAGATTTCTTATTTAATGGCATCCAGGCAGTCTACCTACTAGCCAGTAACTGAAGTTTAACCATAAATAGTTTCAACATCACTTCTTTTTCCCTGTTTCTGTTTTCACACTGGGAGGGCAGAAGTTAAGCTGTTAATCAGTATGTAATCACCTTAGCACTCCAACTAATCAGATGCTGACCACATGGGCATTTGATGACATTCAATGATATTCACTTCCCCTATATATCGACTTGCAGTTTCCAAGTGGGCAGAATGTCGAACCCAAATCGAACGACTATGCTAAACTGAACAGGTAGTGTTAGTAGAACTTTTGGGTTCGACATTGTGCAGGGGGATCATGGTTCAGTGAGGAACAGGGAATTAGCCCATTTCTTCAATGAAGTGCGATGGAGTTGGTATATTTAATGTGCAGGGGGTTGGGGGGTAGCCCTCACATGGGGATGCAGGGGGGGGTGTAGGCCCCCCGCAAAACAGTAGAATTAACTTACCGTTGACTGTAAAGTCTAACTGTATGTTAATGTTCATAGCAGGAGGTGTATGACATCACCTACTACTATGTCGAATACATCAAACCATGGTTGTTGATGTATTCATTTTCGGATTTGTTTACTTTTTGGCATGCTGTATTCCACATTTAAAGTCGACATTTTAAACAGTTGACCGATGCAGTTTCGGCATCCCAGTAGTAAACCATAGATATATATATATATATATATATATATATATATATATATATATAGATTCCTATTAGTTCGCCGAAATTTCAAAACTCTGAAGACCGCATGGCAGAGACCATATCACTGAAGTTTTGAAATTCTGAAACAAAAATAAAACAAAACAAGTTATCTGCACATTTTTTGTGAGCTTCAGTGCATGTTCAAGGAATGTTAAGCTTCATTGGATTTTCAAGAAATTGTGAGCTTTAAGGTAAGAGATGTTTTACTGCTGCTCATGCTAAGTCTTTTTTCAATGTGCAATGTTTTCTTTAGCAAATGGTAATCACTGTTTGTGCTATAGAATTTGAAAGCAATGTGAGTAGCACAAGTAGAATACTTGCTTCTGATGTAGAAGGTTGTGTGTTCTACTCCCTCACCATGTAGATGGATTGCTGATACTGTGTTGTACTTTAAGGAACGGTGGAGGTGCTGCAGTCCTGAGTGTCTCCTCATCTGAATGAGGTGCCTAGTAACTACGAATCTGTTGTTGGTTCGCCATCCATTTACTATTTCAATGTTACCGGCTTACCATTTTTTAATGTTACATAGGCAATTTATTCTTCAATGGTAGCACACACTGAATTTGTAGATGAAACACTGAAATATAAACTTGTTTGCTAGCAGCAACCTCTTCATTAGTTACAGACCTCTTTAATGTTGAATTATTCAGATGATTTTACTTCTGCAGAGATTGTGCATATTGACTGATATTGGTGGATTGTAATGACAGATGTTTTGTAGCATTTTACGATTCAAATGTTCTGGAATGGGCAGTTTTGTATTATTGGTTCATACATTTTGTTTCATTGCTTACTGGAAAAATGTTCAAAACTACAAATTTAAAACACAATCTAACAAGTGGTGTTGAATTATATAAGGAATATAATTTAATGCAATCAGGAAGGTGAATCAAAGAACACATTCATGTATGCATTGTTCTGCAAATGTGCGCAATGGGCCTATGGTCTGAAAAGAGTGCAAAGGTAAACTTAATCTGCCACTGATCAGATGCATTTTCTTTAAATGGTGGTTTTAATGCTGTTTCAATGAATGTAAGTTTTAAGGGCAGAGAAGTTTACTGTTAATGCTAAGTCTGTTTTCATTATGACACTATATTATTTTGTTTAGCAAATGTCTATCAGTGTTTGTGCTATAAAAATTGAAATAAAATTTTTAATTAAATCCAAATATCTGTAGTCATTGTAGATGTAAGGAGGAAAAAAGTATACACACTGGCAGGTTTAAACAGTGTTTATGGTAACTAGGGAGAAACAGCCAAGAAATAGGACTGTAGAATGACTGCAGGGGGCTGGGAGGCTGCTGTCTGTGCAGGGGGTGCCAATCCATTACCCTGATTCAGGCACCATTTCACCATTATCCGTCTCTCTCTCTCTATAGATAGATAGCTATAGAAGAAAATGCATATAAATATATATATATATATATATATATATATAGAGAGAGAGAGAGAGAGATATTTACATATAGGTATATAAAACTTTATGAAGTAAACATATAGTAAATATGCAGGGGGGAGGGGTGTGTGTGTGTGTGTGTGTGTGTGTGTGTGTGTGTGTGTGTGTGTGTGTGTGTGTCTATTCTAGCACAACTGAGTGTACAAAATAAACATTATTCCAAGAAATGTATGCTATGACATGAACTTCAGGTACTTGGTTATTATAGCCCCCTGCTGTCATGTTACATTATCTGTGCACTTGAAATGTACTAATGTCATTGGGAGGTCTGTGTAATGTGTGTATGAAATTCTGGTTTTGTTGAGCTCAGCTTATGGTTCCTGAGGTACAGGTAATTTTTCTACAGGAACCTTTATATGTATAGGGGTAGGTGTAGGTGTCTGAGGAGGTTTGTGTGTGCACATGCTCGCATGTATAGTTACTCACAGCATTGCATATCTCTCAACCTTTTGATGCAAGAATCAGGGACAAAGACAAAAATAATTGGGAACTAAGGGCCAAAAACAGGGACAGGTTAAAAAAACTCTTATAAAATTAAAAAAGTTGCTAGAATTAGATGTTTTGCATTACCGTGCATTTTCTGAAAGATAGGTAGTCTTTAAATCAAATGTTTGTCATTATTCAGTGATTGCAGTCCTCAATGATTTGCAGAGAACCAATGGATTTTAGGAGGAACATGTCAAAAATATGAGGCAAAAATCTGGACATTCTATGAAATTCTACTAGTCAGTTGAAAGGTATGTGTGCAGCTGCTGAGAATGTAGGGTGTTAAGCCTCAGTGCTCTGGATACACTTAGTTTTCCTTGGCAGGTATATAAGCACTATGAGGAATAGGATTTTCTGCAAGAGACTTCATATAGCATATGATATTAACAATCTCTCAAATCTCATCTAGTGCAAGGGTGTAGCTAGGCATACTCTTTGTACTCTACTGAGTACAATTTTTTATACATTACCTTGAGAAACCATACCTTTTTTTAGGCCACACAATGTCCACAACTGTCCAGGTTAATGCTTCCAATAAAAGTTTCATAGACTGAAAAAATATTCAATGGTTTTAGAGGGAAAGTGATGAAAACATTGTTAAGTGCTGGGGAATGCAATAAGTCCTCTAAATTGGTATAATTTGTAATAAGTTTTCTTTTTAAACACATGTGTATTCTCTTTATCTGTTACACCTACTTTGTAGAAATATACTAGTCAATTAATTCATACCTTACATGACATTGTTAAGTATAAATAATACAAAGTCAATAAAATTAAGAGTGCCAGGTTGTGAAATTGCCTGTGATGTTGATTTTCTACCATATTATATTGTCCCTACAATCTATGAAGTTTGAACTAAACATGAAGTATTTATGGTTATACTGAATCCTTGTACCCCCCCCCTCCAAATGCACAGTAGCAAATCCCGCCCAGACCCCGCAAATCACCCACCAATCAATATGTCTGAATACTTAATGAATATTCACATTTGTCTTCTCACTAACCTTGTCAATACTTAAGTATTTGTCAATGTTCAGTAAGTCACTACTGAAACCACATCATTAATGTGATAATTAATGTCGACATAGTAAAACGCATACCTGAAATACTAGGTGAGATTGGAAAAAATATTTGGCAAAAATCTGGACAGTTGAGAGTTATGGTTGGAAGTTAGAAGAACAATGAAACTTACATTAGCCTGTATTTTTTCTGAAGAATAAGACATCAGGAACAATGATGTCCTATGTTATTTACAGAGAGCAGTCCAGCTCCCTGTTGAAATATCAGCACTCGAAATACCCAGTGTTGTAAAGCCATAAAAAACAGACTGAAAACCCAGAGAAGAACGAATCTTGAAAGTCGCCTTTCTCCTTTAAACTTATTTTTGCAGCAGTGCCAAAGTCCTCCCCCAGCTTATATATACCAATTTATATATACCAACGTTTTACATAGCCTAGTACCAACCTATGAACCTATCGGCCCTAGGGCCTATACAAGCCTGGCCATAACAATTCCCTGGCTATTTCTTCCTACACTATTTACTTCCCTGGACCCCTGTCTAGCAGGGCGACTGATGTGATCCCCGGGGTGAATTTCCTTTCTCCCATCCAATCATCAAGGTTCCTTTTGAAGAGGGCCAAAGAGGCGCTCTGCTTGACATGTATGGGCAGTCTATTCCAGAGTCTGGGGAGTCTCTAGGTCAGGAACCTATCCCTCCAGCATGTTTTGTTTATTGTGATGACAAGATTTAGATCCCTGGAGCGTGTGGATCTGAGGGATTGGGATTTCTTTAAGTGTAGCATGTTCAACAGCTCTGGGTTTGACATGGCCTTGTATGTTAAGCAGAGATCGCCTCGGAGTAGACGATATGCGATAAGGCGGTCAGCACAGGGCATCTGCTTTAGGCCTGTGATTCTTTTAGTGAGGTATTTCTGCATTACTGTTAAATAAATACAAAGGAAGGTAGAAACATTTAAATTGCACTCTAAACTGTTATACATGCAACAGCATGAAAAACTTTAAAACAGATGCTGTGTGTGACTGGAAAATATGATCTTTGCTGATTTTTATTTCAACAATGGATGAAGTGGTCATCTGGAGAAAGGATTATAATAATACCTGAGAATGCACCTTCTTACATACCTCTCAACTGTCCAGCTTTTCTCAGAATATCCAGATTTTTCCTCATATTTTCGGTCTGTTCCTCATAAAATTTTGTTTTTCTGGCAAATCATTGACGACTGAACTCAGAAAATAATGACAGACATTTGAGTTTCGGACATAATATCCTTCACAAAATTGATGTTAATGCAAACCCTGTTATTCTAGCAACTTTGTACGATTGCAAGAGCAATATTTAAAAAAATGATCCCTATTTTTGGGCCTTTGTCCAGATGTTTTGCTCTAAGAGGGTGAGAGGTATGCTCCTTCTGGTTTCTGTCCGCTGTTTTCTGTTTGCCCACTGCCTTAGGTGAGTGCATTAAAAAAATTTCCTTTGAAGAATTAATATGAATTAAAATGATTTTATTTATGATAGAGATTACATGAAAACATTAACAAAGAATGGGCCCTGTCAGTGTGAAGGTGCAAGGAACATTACCCTATTAAGACTGAAACTGAGGAACGTTTCTAATAACGCGATACACTTGAGTGCTACAAACATAATATCATTGCTGCATAAACCAATACTTTGCTGTACTTGTTACAGTATGTATTATTCTACTTTGTTTCATTGATTAGTACTAGGCTAATTACCCTCGTGGGCCATGCCATTTCAAGCCTAGACAATTAGCCCATGCGAGTATTACACCCTGCATCTTATGGCTGTAAAGTAAGCAACTTAACCATTATGCCAAACTTTGCCTGACTTTTCACTTCTGAAATGCTTCAATTAACAGCTGAAAGGGCAACTAAATAATTAGTCCATTCAATATTTAGTAGTACTATCAGAGAAAAAAATAGAGGACGCTGTCATGTTATTTTCCATTCATTGAGAGCAGGGGCACTCATTTACATACTTGTCAATAAAAGCAATCCAAGCGTGAAGTCGTTGACAATTCTGCATATATGTTGATCATGCGTGATTTACATGTTACATCACACTGATTTTGTGTAACATCAAGCAAGTCGCACCCACCCCTGAACAGTCCCGTCCAGGAGGAGGTACATGATTCACTATAACAGTATTAATCGCCTAAATATCTGAAGTCTAACGCAAAATTAGGTAAAAGTTGGAAGGTATGTAGTAAATGCTTAGAGTAGAGTGCTAGTCTACCGTAACGATAGGGTGAGCTTTGCAGCTGCAGAATAGACGTTAGCGGGACTACAAGTCCCAGCAGGCTCCGCAAATCTCTTATTGTACCCACGCTGCGGTTTGTGCCCTACTGTTAGAGTTCCCGACACCTCTGTTGGGAGCTGTAGAGGCTCACAGTTCCCCCTGTTCTTGTTCCTTACTGAAATCTATGGTCATTACACGTGAGCACTGTAGCTGGATTTGGAAATCAGTGTCAGCGGGTTCCCCCTTCCCTGTGCGACTGGGACCGACATTTGTGGGCCACGTTTACAGCTACTGTAGTTGAAAACAGAGAGTGGAAGCTGCTTTTCCTTTTGCGAAGATGGCACTTAAACGTATTCAGAAGGTGAGGAGGTTATAATGCGGCACTTAGCAAATGCTTTGTGCTGTACAGTAGACCGCTGTGTTGTCCTCATTGTGTTTTATTATTAGCGGACGTTAGAAGTGAGCATCTTGTGACAGAATAATTTCTCAGCTGGTTTATACAGTATAATACGTTATGTGATTCTGCATAATCACGTTGTGGTGTTTTTAGGAAGAGTGGTTTGTTTCCCAAAATAACTGGATGGCGACAGTGTTGGTCAGGTCGCGAGCGACCTTTTTTCTCTTTTCCTTCAAACTAAGGGATGTGGGAGTTTAGACTAGGAGCATGTCTTTACTGCGCATGTGTTGCAGGTGACAGCTGGGGGTACTAGATAGTGAGCTCCCTTTTGGGCTGGCAGTGGTTTCCTTATAAGGGACTGGAAGATGGAGGCTGCACTTCTAGGGATACCATAAATCCCACCAGTAAAAATAGTGACCTGGGAAGGCCTTTGGGTAGTGTGAAGAAAACAAAACGGACCCCTTTTAATCTGACATCTGATCTGCTCTTTTTATGGTGGACAATGTTATGTCATGTGGGCCGTTTTTTTGATCAGCTGATATATAAAATATATTTGGGTAGCGGCGGTTCTGATTATTTAAATTGTCAATATAGTGCATGCATGGTTATTTTTGAGGAATTTTTATTAATGTAAAGTAATGGTTATTTATAGCCGTAGGTTTTACAGATTTTTGTTAGTTTGTAAGAAAATATGCACAAGTCGAAATATTGTTGTGGTTTTCTGTGATAGATGCATAAATGTACGTTTCCCATTTTTAATTTTGTCTTATGTTGGTTGCTTTATTAGTTTGAGGGAAGTAAGAGGTTAGATTTTGTGTAGTGCTTTGTGCCCTATATTTACTGTCGGTTAAAAGCAGAGAAAAATAACAGTATAAAAGGGAACTGTATTGCAGTCTTGACTTAAGTGAAATATTTTTAAAATTCAAGTTTTACTTGAAAACGTAATATTTTTTGGAGTGCAAACGAGCTCTTCTTTCCATCTTGGGAACAGGTGCCTCCGATAAATGATTTGAATTTATTTTTGCAGTTAAAGGGCATGCTGGCGTTTGCAGTACGTCTTGTTAAGTTTGTTAGTCTGAGGGGCCACTACAGTAAGTATTTTAATGTGTAACCTAAGCATACTCTCAACCTGTTTTTGAAAGAAATCTGGGCAAAGCCTAAAGTAATGGGGTGCAAAAGTCCAAAACAGGAACAGATTTTAAACACTGCCCTTAATAAACTTAGAAAGTTGCTAGAGTAAGAGGGTTTGTGTTGGCATGCATTTTCTGAAGGATAAGAAGTCTGAAATTCAAATGAATGCAATTATTTAGGCACTTCAGTCCTCATAGATTTGCCAGAAAAACACGCATTATGTGAGGAACAGACCAAAAATCTGGCCAGTTTGAAAAGCATGGTTCTGGGTTAAGACATATTACTGTTATGGAACTTTGTATACTGGTATTAGCACTAGTTTTCTAAGGCAGATCATATTGCATATTTTTGTTGACATGGATATTTTAGTTAAGTATATATAGACTGTTAAGTGACATTTGTATTCTATGTACTTCAGTAGAGGAGTTCTATTTTAAATGCATGCAGAGCTATTCACATTGCTGCAGCAGTAACTTAAGACACCAAAAAGACATTGAAAGAGTTAAGATCGCTGGCCCTGAGGACTGCTTAAAACAACCATTTGCCATTATTTATCTGTAGAATCACTGGTAACTGTGGGAACCATTCTGTGGTGCCTGACAGTATTGCTGTGTATATCAAGATGAACATTAGGAAAAAAAACTAAACCTTTCCAGATGAATTGTATACAAATCTGACAAATCAGCAAATCTTGCCTTTGTTTTGCCATTTTATTTCTGACTGATTATTTTTTTTTTGTTTTGTTTAATTGTATTTATCAGTGTATTTCTCTGTACATGTTAACCGTCAGGGAGGTGCATTTTTCTTTAAAGGTATACAGAGAAAAGCTCTAAATAAAGACTTGATAGTATGAATATACAAAAAAATCTAGTATTGGTAGTGTTAAGTGCCCAACAGGTATTAAACGCAAAATGGCTGTTTGAGATCCTGTATTCCCAGTGTACAAACATATTCTGAAATACAGTGCAACTGTGCAAGCAACGACTCGTGGCTGACCAGTTTTATTCTATTTCATTTAAAAATTATCAGGAAGATATAGATATTCTTAGCAAAACTTTTTGACAGTTAATGTGAGGTGGGGAAATCTTTTCAGCATAGATGGTAAAAAGCTAAACCCCGTTCCCCCATACAGTTGTTAGGGTTACTAAGTTGCTACATATTAAAGAGAGAGAGATCATACTGTGGTATTATAAACTTGAACATAATGAGGCTCTAGAACAAGTAACCCAGAAGTTTTTTGGCTTCCCTTTGTGTGTGGACAACCAAATGTCCAAGTTTGTATTCATACTTTTAATAGACCTTAGTTTACCAATTTTGTCTTAATATTTAGTTCATAGGTTCATACTAGGCTATCTGCCCTAGGGCATTTATAAGCCTAGCTAGAATGTTTTTGGCTTTCGCCACCCATTTTAAATTTATTTTGCTATGCCCTTTTTCGAGGTTAGTATACTGTGCCTCTGTCTAACAGTGACACAGAAGTGATACCCGGGGTAAACCTACGATCTCCCATCCACTCATCAAGATTCCTCTTGAATAGAGTCAATGAGGGACTCTGCCTAACCTGGACTGGGATTTTATTCCAGAGTGAAGGGAGCCTCTGGGTTATGAATCTGTCCCTCCAGCATGTCTTATTTATTTCAGTGCTGAGGTTCAAGTCTCTCGAGCGCGTAGCTCGATGGGATTTGGATTTTCTGAGGTGCAGCATGTCCATTAATTCCGGGTTGGACATGGCTTTATACGTCCAGCACAGATCGCCTCTGAACAGGCGGTATGCCACTGAGTAGAGCTGGAGTTTCTTTAACCGGGCAGCATATGGCATCTGTTTGAGCCCTTTGATCCTCTTGGAGAGGTACTTTTGGGGTCTTTCCAGTTGCTGCAGGTGTCTGGTAAGGTACATCCCAAAAGGGGCATTGTACTCAATTATAAAACAAGCAAAAAGGCGAACGCTGACACCACAGTATGTAGCTTGAGAAACTGAAAACAATGAAGCAAACTCGTGCAAACCAGCAGGACAAAGTAAAACCACTTTTAATAACAGTTGAGCGCTTTCACCTGTTACAATACGTTCTGAGGAAGCCTGTATTGTAACAGGTGAAAGCGCTCAACTGTTATTAAAAGTGGTTTTACTTTGTCCTGCTGGTTTGCACGAGTTTGCTTCATTGTTTTCAGTTTCGCAAGCTACATAGTGTGGTGTCAGCGTTCGCCTTTTTGCTTGTTTTATGGTGTACTTTCAATGCTTGGATTATCTTATTGTACTCAATTATGGGCCTGATGATGGTTGAGTAAAGAGGCATGATGACCTCCCCTGATCTAGATGTGAATCCCTTCATGATTAGGTGGGCTATATAAAATGTTTTTCTAACCACTTTGGCCACATGGTTGTCAAATGAGAGATTGCTATCAACTTGGGTCCACAGGTCCCTAATTACTTCTGTACTTAATGGATTACCACCTATGTGGTAATTTGTGGGCACTTTGTTTTTGCCAAAGGGGATGACTATACACTTTTTGGCATTTAGCTTGAGGCCATGGCTCTGGCACCAGTTGTCTGTTTCTATGAGGCCCTTTTGGAGGATGCTTGTGTCTGCTGGAGAGTCTATTATGGCGCCCAGTTTGCAGTCATCTGCGAACTTGGTCAGCCACAGTCCTTCCGTGTTGGCCTGTACCTCCGAGAAATATATACCGAACAAGAGAGGTCCCAGGACTGAGCCTTGTGGGACACCACTTTTAACTGGTTTGGAGTCTGACATGGCTCCAGCAATTCTAACCATGCGGGTCTGTCCTTGAGCCAGTTTGCAATCCATCTAGTGACATAGGGGTTTATATGACTAATCAGAACAAATCTCATATATTTTTGTCACTTCAAGAAAAGGAAATGGTACAGCATTCATACAGCTGTTTGAAATGCATCGCTGTGTCTGCATGTTTTTTTCCACTGTATTTTTTTTTTTTTTAGAGGTAGTAGTAAATTAACTTTTATGTATGCTAATTTTTCATACCATTAATGGGGGATTTTGCACTCATTGTAAAGTGTCTGTCTGATAACTGACAGGTAGGTATTTCACCTGAAATTTTTCTGTTTTTCTTTGAACTTTTGGATTTTTTTCCAAGTAACTAAAGGTAATAGAGAGGAACTTTAGGTAAGTTTAGTGTGCAAGTTTTGGGCATTTTTTTTTTTTGTTGTCGTTCCTAAGTTGAACGGTACTGTTTGATAATTTGACATCTTGAGTTGTAAAATTTGTTTGAAGATGCTGAGTTTGAGCGTTGTAGTATGTTTGTGTCTTTCGGCTTTTCCCGGTTAGGGGTCGCCACAGCGGAACTCCGGTCCGCTAATGATTGGCAGTAGATTTTTGTGCCGATTTTGCCAGCCCTGACGCACAACCTTTAACAATGTGCTAAAATGTTTTCCAGGTGTGGCATCACTGATTTTGTTAATTGTTGTTGTTAAACCGGTCAGACCCACTAGTTACAGATAACAGTGGTGAATTTAGAAATGTGTATATATTTCTTGGCAGAAGAGGCACCATGACCAATGTGGTATAATAAATTTCTTGTATCCTTTGATGGGCATAGGGTTGTGAAGAGTGCACTGTGCCCTTTTTTAAATGAAAGTGTTGTAATGTATGAGGCTATCGCATTTTGGTAAGGCATCAAATGACAATACCTGGAAAAAGCTTTAAGAAGGCTCTCCCTTGTCTGCATTATTATTTGCAGAAACCGTGAGTAGCCCTGAGTTCCCTTAACTGTGTTTCACATGTGTGCAAAGGAGTTTCTATGTGTATGTTAATAATTTCATAACTACACAAGGTAATTTTCTAACTGGGTAAGTAGAATGGACTAGGCCGGGAGTCTCTTTATTTTTAGTCATGGCCTGGCCACAAGTTACAACCAATGCACATTCTTGCATCCGATATCAGTCACATTCATGGTGAAATCCTGATATACAGTCTATATTTCCTCAGCAGTGCTGTTGTGTTTAGAATAGCAGACCACATTTGTACCATTCATACCTTGCTTTAGTAAGATGTTTCCCCCATATCAGTTGTTCTCTGCTACTTTCATGCTCTCTCCTGGGCTCTGCATTCATTTTCCTAACATATCTAAATATACTGTCTTGCTTTTCTCATTAATATTCCATTCTTTACTTCTACTCTTACTCCTTGTTTCTTGTACTGCACCCATTCTATACTTTCATGAAGTTTCTTAATTGTATCTGTTCATTTGTCACCAATTTTGCTAACCATAGATGTCCTTTTCTACTTTGCTTGAATTTTTTCTGGTGTAAATTAAAATATCACAGTTAAAGCTCCTCTGTTTTACTTGTTCCCCTTCTAAGAAACCTACCCCTGGATGCACCCCTAGTGCAGACAACCTGCTCCCTTGGTGTATATCACTCTGCAAAGACTTTCTTAACATGTATCTCTTCTACATATGTATAATATTTACTTTATTCAAAATGCAATGCTAGATATATGGAAAACTGCTCTAGTTAAACCTCTTCTCAAACAGCCTCGGGTGATAAATACTTCCCACGTCTGCCCTTACTCCTTCCTCCCCATACATGGGGAAATACTTGAGTTTGTCTAGACCAGTCACTTAACTCCCAAAGCCACATTGAAAACACCAGGAAGAGATCAGTTCTGGTCCTGGAAAATGTCCCTTTCTCTTCAGACCAGCTAGTGTTGCAATAGACAAAGGAGTCTTCCTTGCTCATCTTGAATACTGGCTCCCCATCACAGCCACAGCCTCAAAAAAAAAAAACACTCTACAATCCATTGAAAATAAAATCTGCTAATGCATTTCCAGTTCCTCCCCTCAGGAACAACACTACAGCACCCTTTACAAGGCCAAATAGCTACCAGTCTGCTTCAGAGTTGAACTACTCCTAGGCTGTCTTGTTTTCAAACTACTTAATCCAGGTGCCTTTTTACCTCTTGCAGCCAAATCCATAATAAAACCACCCTCCTACATCCTCTGCAGTATCTCCCAACTAACTCCCTCAATCCAGACACCCCAAACTTAACTGCACTGCACTGTACCATCCATTCTTTCTCCAGTCTTGCACCCAAACTGTGGCTCTCCCTTCACTGTAAAGAAGTCTCTTCTTTCCACACCTTCAGAGCTCAACTCAAAAGAAAGACACCTTCCTCAAAAATTTGACTGCAAGTGCTTTTCCGCCGGACGCATAACCTAACTCCCTCGTCATTTGCATTACTTCTGCTTTGACCCTATTTTTTTCAGCTGCTGCTTCCCTCTCATATTTACTACTAAAATTAATTCACATTCGATTTTCTACTCTGCTAATATTAGTTGCATATTGTATTAATTGTCTGTGGGATTATCTACCTTCTGTGATTACTTTTGTGTTTGTGAATTTGTTCCGTTTCCCTTTTTTTGTGAATCTTTTCACCCAGTTTGTGCCTGCAAATGTTCTATAGTGATCAGTGTACTTCCCCAGTAAACAAACTAAAATAAATAAAAACCCACTCTTTCTCCACCTTGGTCAGCACATCTCCACTGATGAGTATTTCGGAAACACTGATCTTTTCTTAATTCAGTCCTACTGTTCTTTTGATCTGATATTCTATGTACCTTGTAATATGTAATTTTAAGCCAAGTGAAGGCTCCAGAACACACAGAGGAAACACTGAGACTTTGCAGGATGGAAGACAGTAAAGCAGTTGCTATTAAAACCATTGCAAGCATGTGAGTAGAGGTAAGTAGTGTGGCTACTTTTTGAGGACTAGCTTCTTGACTCCTGATTTTCAGGCACCCATTGCACTGTAAATGTGATCTTGTGTCAAGAAAGGTTATTTTTGAATGAAGATAATTTACCTTCTTATGGTCCAGGTTTTGATTCCCTTGACCTCCATTTGGCTGCTGTGTGATTCTGAGTAAGTCACTGTGTTCCAAGGCTGATTCTAAAAAATGGCGATGTAGATGTAGTTTTCCCTGGTTAACAAAAATAAATAAAAGCTTCCTTAATATGTAGCAGCTTTACAATTAATTATTCCAAGCCATGGATGGTGGGGGCATAACCTTGTCTATAGGAATGTGATGTGAGGAGGTCTGCTTCTACAAAAACTAATTTTTTTACTGACTTTCTGGTTTGCTAGCTGCTTGTATTACACCACTGGGTATCGACAAAGTGGGTGTTGAGTAGTAGTTAAGGCAGGATCTATATTAAATCAGCGAAGGCTTAGAAAAGCGAACGCTAATTTCCCATGTAAGTGAAAGCTTACAATCCCAAACACTCAGAACAGTGATTTTTTTTCCCCAGGGGAAAAAGTCGCTGTTCCCAAAAAAAAAAAAAACTTTAAAACATTATGTAAAGTGGGGAGCTTCACCCCCACACCCCCCAATGTGGAGGGCTGTGCCTCCCACACCCCCTACTTAAATATACCAACTCCATGATCGCACTACAGTGATGAAAACTGTAAAATACCAAAGGCAGCCAGGCGATTTCTTTCCCAGGGAAAGAATTTGCTTCTAAGCAAATCTGATTTATCGACCCCATGTAAGCGAAAGCTTACAATCCCGAACACTCAGAACAGCGTTGTTCCAAAAAAGAAAAAAAAAACTTTAAAGCATTACATAAAGTGGGGGGTTTCACCCCCCCTACTTAAATATACCAACTCCGAGATTGCATTACAGTGATGAAAACGACAAAATACAGAAGGCGGCCAAGGAATTTCTTTCCCAGGGAAAGAATTTGCTTATATGCAGTTTCGGTATTTTGCCTTTTCTCGCTTTCAAGTTAGATCGAGATGCATTCGAAACAATGTGTCTTTGATCATCTAATAAGGAACCTTTAAGGCATAATTATACATTCATTCATTCAGTGATCACCCACTTAATTGTTCAGGATTACAGGAAGACATGATCTGTTTTGGATGTTGGTGGGTGCAAGGCAGACAAAGTAATCCTAAACAGGGCACCAGTGGGCAGTCATGTCTTTGTATAATTAAAAACAAAATCATGCATTCAGAATCAATACAGCAAAATGTGCCACCTTTAAGGATCAGTAAAGAAGTCTATGAAGTTGCAGATAAAATTGTTCCAAACAGTAGTAGCCAGCGTTCCTTACTAAAAATAGAGACAGAAAAAGCAAGAAATATCAGAAATGAACAGGTTTTCAAAGAAAGGCTTTATTTTATTTAAAAACCTGAAATGCTCTTGTTTTTATCTATGATAAATTGTCTGCAGTACACTGAATGCTTCTGACCTTGTTTCAAGAGGTTTATTTTGGGTAGCAGCTCGAGGTGAATTTCCTTCATTTTTTTGTATATCGTTTCACATCATGGGGATATATGCCACATCTGGCTACCTCTGCTGATGCCTCTCCACCTTTGAGCATTAGAAATGGAAGCACTGGCCTTTTAAAACTTATAGCAGAACGTCAGAAAGTGAGCTGTTATTTTTCACAACGGAACACCTTCATATACCAGAACATGTATAGGAAGTAATAACAGAATCTTTGTATAACCATAGTTTATGTATTTAATAAATAATGTACCCAAGACATGTTGGATGTTATGAGTAAATTCAGGAGTAGCAAGGCTAAATCTAAGGGCCAAAATCACAGTGCTGTGCCTAAATCATGGCAATTGAGAGGTGTGCTGCTGCTGATGAAGTCAAAACTGTAACCTGTGTTTTTGGTTTGGTTGACCATGCGTTGCAGATGGTTTATTGCAAAATAAACAGCTGAGATAAATAAATAGCTTACTTGAGCTTTGGAGTATTTGAATCCTTCATCATTTACCAATAAGTTATTGATGCTGGATGCAGTACTTGAATACCCACTTCTGCATAGGAAGGGAGTGCAGAATTCTCACTTCACAAATGATACACTTGTATATGTTGTAATAACACAACTCAAGAACATACAGTGGTTGTTAAGCATATTAAAAAAAAAACAAAATAAAAAAAAAATTGCAATTTTACTTCTAAACTCCAGTTTTGTAATTAAATATTGGCCTGTTACTTTATATCATTATTGTAATCTCTGTTTCTGACATTATTGTTACATTCTTGGCTGAGCATAAAAATGTTTTACTTGGATCAGTATTCCTCCTTGAACTGCGGTGGTGGTGCAGCGGTAGCGCTGTCGCCTGACAGTAAGACATTGTCCCGTTCGATTCTCAGAGCGTCTTCTGTCTGGAGACATGTGTGAATGGGCGTACCTTCGTTGAAGGTTGCGCGTCAGGGCTGGCAACTCAGCACGTAAAAATCTACTGCCAATCATTAGCGGACCGGAGTTCCGCTGTGGCGACCCCTAACCGGGAAAAGCCGAAAGACGCAACAAGTATTCCTCCTCGAGCAACAATGGAAAATTTAAAATCAATGCTTATTTACTTACTTCAAGTAATTCAAATGTTTATTATTAAGAATTGTACAGGATAATGTACATAAACTATATTTGTGTAGGTAAAAAATATAATGTAAGGATTTAAAAAAAAAAGTTGTTAGAATTCATGCTTTGTATGAGACATTAAACAGAGGTCACATCTGCTTGAGTTGGTGGTAGCTGAGGTGGATGTAAAAGCTCCTGTGCCACCTATCAAAAAAGAGTAGAGATCCTTTAGTTAAAACAGTGAATAAAACATTATTTACATATTTACAATCACATGTATGCACATTTGTGTTTAATATCTGTCATTTTTCTTATAACATCTTCATTGTTCTTCTCCAATAATTGACCCCCCACTCCTCATTCCCCAACCATATTTTTAATTTTTTGCAGTATATCTGCCATAATCCATTTACCATTATAAACATTTTCTTCATTCTTTCATTCCAAAGAATTCATATTACATAAAATAAATTCTTATCTACCTTTCCTCACATTTTCTTCTTCTTGTAATATCTATGTATATATAATCATATTTGTATTGTCATTAATATTACATTTTTTCATACTTTTTCCCCGAGTTTCACCGTCTTTTGTAGTAAAAAAATAAATAAATAAATAAAAAGCATGCTATTTTGTCTCTTACTCGTCACAAGATATAAACACACACTTTTTTTTTAAACTTTCTTTTATATGCAATATTTCCATGTACTGCCAAGTTAATTACAGGTTTCATTAGAAATTCTGACACCATACTGTCTTGATACACCAACATTTCCTTACTTTAATAGCTTTAATCACTTCTGGTAAACATTTCCATGGATTTACTTAATGCTATTGTTTCATTCCATTATTATACCACATCCTTCTGTCTTTCCTATCAATTTTTATTTTCCATGTTAGTATTTTTTAATTTCTTCATTTACTTGTTCTTTTTCTCTCTTTCTTATTCTCATAATCACCCATAACCTTTTGTACTTGCATTTAAACAATTTTACTGTTAATTTCTCATTCTCTTCCTTTACCCACTTTAACACTCTGTGCGAGTTTAAAGCAGAATAGACAACTGGATTTGGTAATCTCAGTCCCCCTTCATCTTCACTCGTATACAACACACCTCTTTTCACTGGGTATAATCTTGTACCCAATATGATTTCCTACATCAGTCTAGTCTATCACACATCTTCATCTTTTCAAACCATTACTAAAAGATTTTTTCACTGCCTCCTGGCTTTGTCCCAGCTCTTCATCTGGGACATAGCTCTCTAGCAGGTTCCTATTATTTCCTCGAAGAGGTGTTCTATCGAATGCCTCTTCGAACTTGAAACCGTGAAATCTGAAAACATCGAACATCCACATAAGCAATTTCTTTCCTTGGGAAAGAAATCGCTTGGCCATCCTTGTCAGTTTGCCGTTTTCTGTGCTGTAGTGCGATCTTGGAGTTGGTATATTTAGTTATGGGGGTGTGGGAGGCAAAGTCCCCCACTTTGTAGTGTTTGTGGTTATTTGTTGGTGTTTGTAGGGCAAGCAATTTCTTTCCAAGGGAAAGAAATTGCTTATGTGGAGGTTCGATATTTTGAAAGTTTGCAGTTTTAGGGTCAGTGAAGAGGCGTTCAAACCCCTCTTCAAGGAAATAATATAGACCTTCTCTATCACCTTTCTTGTACCTCCCTTTAAAGCACTACATCATTTGATCACCTGCTTATCACCTTCTAATACCTCACTCACTTGTACTTCTTAAACTACTATACCCACTTCTAATTAGCACAACCAAATTATTGTTCCATCAGTACTTCTCTATTTACACTCAAAGTTGCTTATCTCCTCTAAAATCACAATTTCATATACACCATTCTTTTATCTGTAAAGTCTCAGTACAATGCTTGTAAATGTAATGCTCTTGTATATCAATACACATTTTATTATACTGACTTATTATGCTATGCACTAACTGAAACTGTGTTGAAAAATTTGTTAGGATGTGGTTTGCATTAAGTATTATACCTTAGAGCTTTTCTCCCCGGGCCTCCATTGAAAAAGGGCACCCGAACCATGCCCTAGCAAACAAATATCTATAATTTTTTGCTGGGACCATATAAACATTGGCATGCATTCTATTATTCCCATTAGTACAGAATTCACCATTTAAACCTTTATCTTGAATGCTAATACATACATTCTCCACAGAAAACATATTTCCTTCATTTCTTTTATCAAACCCTCCCAATGCATTATAACTGCTTCATTTTCCCAAATATTATCCCTAAGAAAGACACTTAATTTATGGAAAAATGCTCACCCCTAATTTTCACCACATCGCGCTTTTGTGTTTAAAGGAAATTGAAATGCCCTTGAGTAAATATCCATTCAGACAACCAGCACTTCTGTCATCCATATTTTGTTCTTCGCAACTACAACTCTATCAGTTGTGTATGTTGAAACTACTGGATTCACCACCTCCCTTTGTAGCACATATGTAGTATCTTTCATTTTATAAGCTACTTCAGTCTCTAGCACATGCATTACCAATGCAAATACTGTTCCTCTCATGGGACATCCTTGTCTTATACCACACTTTATGCATATGTCTTTTATTTAGCCACCCATGTACTAACACATTCATTCTGTTATTCTGATATGCTGACATACACGCACTCCTAATTTTGTTATCTATTCTATTCTTCATAACATTCCACAAAGCATCTTGTCTTACTGTATCAAATGCCTTGTTAATATCACCTAATATAAGTTTCACATCCTCCCTTTTACTTGCAATATCGTCCACAATTTCTCATAACCAATGACAATTCTTGGCATTCCTTCCTTTTTATATCATGTATAATTTCTTCCATAATATCTCTCATATTTCCTTCCATTCTCTCCTGTATTATTCTTGGTAAAAATGTATTATCTGTGTTTAGTGTGATAGATCTCCAATTTTATTTCATTGTTCTCTTCTTTCTTCCATATAAATGTTAATATCCCACTACATAACTCTTCATAAACAAACCTTTCCTTCAAACATTCATTCGGTACATTTATAAAATACTCTCTTTGCCTATCCATTAATTTCTTATACATTCTCTACCCTATAACATCTAAGCCTGATACGGAATCAACATTTATTTATTTTGACATTTGTTGACTGGGATAGTCTGACTGGGCCGGAGCCCTTTTTCAGCGGAGGCCCGGGGAGAGAAGCTCCAGTATACAGTAGAATAATACAGGAATTCAAATATTCAGCTATTTACACAATAATCAATAAAAGAATGCAAAAATAGTAGAACACAAATTTTGCTAAATACACAAATAGAGTAATGATAGTTAATCTCATGTAAATAGGGAGGCCAGTGAGTTATAATACTGATACAGTTAGATGGCAGCTTAAAGTTGTAATGGAGTTAGAGCAGATGGAGGGTAGTTGAGGGTGATGCAAGTAGGATAAGTGGGGGGGATTGCAGAGATAGTGAAGAGGGGGTGATAATGAGTTGATAGGATTTGTGGACTGGCAATAGTGAGGGTACTAGTATGAAATAGGTGGCCTGTGAGGAGTTGGGAAAGGTTTTATACATACTGTCAAGAGTTAGGTAGGAGAGAGCAGGCCTTGAGGTAAAAGGTAAATGGTGGTAGGAAGATGTGAGGGGAAGAGGGGGTTTGATAGGTGATGAGGAGGGAGGATGAGATGGATAGTAGGCTGATGAAGGGAAGGTGAGGGAGGTATGAAGAGACCAAGATGTGTACTAGGTTAAAGGGGGGAGGTTATAGGGGCAAGTAGTGGGGTGGGTAAGGTAGTGTTTGAGAGATTTTGAAAGTATGAGTCTGGAATAGGCTTCTTAGTCACTTTCCTAAGTACTTCATCCAGTTTACTAGTAGTACATTCATTTTTAAAATTTTCCTTAACTCATTCTGGATATTTTTAGTTTCCATCTTCTCATATTTTCCTTAATTTTACTCTTTTAAATATTTTCCACATGCTATAATACAATATTTATACTTTGCTCTTGCTATTTTTACCTCTCCTTTTATGTTTTTCATTTCCATTATTATAATAATATTCTCCTTTACTGTTTTACCCAAATATGCAGATACATTCTCCCTTGTACATAATGTCTGTGCCTAAACAGTAATGCCTTATTTTTTTCTCTTTTTAATATATTTCTTTTTCCGTATCCTAATACTCTCTCGTATTATTCTCTAGTATATTTTTATACATTTTCCCATTCTTCAGTATCTCTTTCTTTGTTACAACATCTTGCCATTGGAAAATTCTTTTTAAATTCAATCTGTCATTCAGACCATTTTTTATGAGTTCTTCATGGTTATATGATTCTTCTGTAAATGCAATACTTCCCACTCTGCAATTTCATCTTGTAATTTCTCATGTTTGCTTTTTATTCCCTTTAAATGGTCTGAAAAACCTGTTACAACTGAATCCCTGTCTGCTATCCCCAAGCCATCCGATTTAACACAATATAATCAATTTCAGATGCACATGCCACTTCTGAAAGTCCATTGACTTTTGTTCCACACAGGTAATTTACTGCATTTTATCACTTCCTGTATTTTTTACATTGTTCCTTTATTTTTCCATTTTCCCCTTAAATCACAGTCAAATTCCCCTACAGTTATAATTTTCATGTTAACTAACACATAGTGTGATATCTGATTTAAACAGATTCTCTAAGCATGCTCTCTCTGCTTGACATCCTCAACAGTTAACACTTTCCATCCTTACTAGCATTGTGTGCAGTGTTTTCATTGTTTTTTGTGCAACACAGCCACTCCAGAACAACTTTCACTTCCTAAGTTTGTTCCATGTTATGTCTCTACCCACAATTTTTCTGTTTGCAGTCTTTCTTTACTTGTCAAGAATCTTGCGTCCTGTAACAGAATAACGTCCAATTTAGCACACCATTCCACTATCTCTGGCCTTATCCTATACAGTGTTAATAATACTTAGAGAATGGGTGACCTGTAAGTCGCCACTCTGATTGGAAAACAAACGTTCTGCAGCTGGGTGTTAATCTACAATCTGCTGTTTCACAGCAGCGTATTAAGCTGTCATGGAGTTTGGACTGAAAGAAAGCTAACAGCCGCCATTATTTTACACTCGCTAAGCAGCGCTTTTGCCATTCAGTGAGAGTAAAAAAAAATAGTGTGTGTGTGTATGAAAGTGAGAGGAGTAAGATCGATCAAGCCATTGTTGTAGACTCTCTAAGCAGTGTGTTTGCTGTGTAGCGAGTGTAAAATGAAACATAAAGAAAAGTGTGTTTGTGCATGTGTATGTGTGTTTCTGTCTGCATGTGTAAGTGTATGCATGCTTGCATGCATGAAAGTGAAAGTGTGTGTGTGTGTGTGTTTGTGAGGAGTTTTCGTGCCTTTCAACCTCTTAGCTCAAGAAATCTGGATAAAGCCTAAAATAAAGTGAGAACAAAAGCTCAAAAATCAGAACTGGTTTTAAATATTGCTGTTTATAAAATTACAAAATTTCTTGAATAATGGTGTTTGTGTTGGCATGCATTTTCTCAAGTGCAAGTGGGTGTGTATGTGAGAGAGAGAGTGTGTGAGATTGCTAGAACAGTGGCGGCAGCAGCAGTTAAGATGATTGCATAAACCTCTTGGCTCAAGAAATCTAGATAAAGCCTAAAATAAAGGAGGACTAAAAGCTCAACAACAGGGACATATTTTAAATTTTGCTGTTATAAAATTAGTTGCTTGAATAACTGGATTTGTGTCAACATGCATTTTCTAAAGTAAATAGTCTGAAACTCAAATGTATGTCATTATTTAGTGACTTCAATCCCCAGTGATTGGCAACAACCACATAAAGTGGATATAAAAAGTTTACACACACCTGTTAAAATGCCAGGTTTTTAGGATATAAAAAATGAGACCACAATAAATAATTTCAAAACTTTTCTGACCTATAACCTGCACAATTCATTTGAAAAACAAACCAATCTGTTAGGGGGGAAAATATAAAAAATAAGAAATGTACAATAAGCTGTGTGCAAAAGTGTTAAACTAATACTTTGTTGAAGCACCTTTTGATTTAATTGCAGCTTTCAGTCTTCTTGGGTAGGAGTCTATCAGCATGGCACATCTTGACTTGGCAATATTTGCCACTCTTCTTTGCAAAAGCGCTCCAAATCTGTCAGATTGCAAGGGCATCTCTTCTACACAGCCCTCATCAGGCCACCCCATAGATTTTCTATTGGATTTAGGTCTGGGCTCTGGCTGGGCCATTCCAAAACTTTAATGTTCTTCTGGTGAAGTCCTTCTTTTGTTGATTTGGATGTATGCTTTGGGCCATTGTCATTTTGAAAGGTGAAATTCCTCTTCATCTTCAGCTTTGTAGCAGACGCCTGAAGGTTTTGGGCCAAAAGTGACTGGTATTTGGAACTGTTCATAATTTCGTCCACCTTGACTAAAGCTCCAGTTCCAGCTGAAGAAAAGCAACCCTAAAGCATGATAGTGCCGCCACCACCATGCTTCACTGTGAGGATGGTGTTCTTTTGGTGTTGCGAAGTGATGTTTTTGTGCCAGATGTACCTTTTGGAATTGTGGCCAGAAAGTTCATCCTGGGTCTCGTCAGACCATAACACATTTTCCCACATACTTTTGGGAGGCTTGATGTATTGTTTTGCAAATTTTAGCTGGGGCTGGATGTTTTTCTGTGTAAGAAAAAGCTTCCTTCTTGCAACCCTACCCCATAGTCCAGACATATGGAGAATACAGGAGACTACTGTCACATGTAGTACACAACCAGTACTTGCCAGAACTTCCTGCAGCTCCTTCAGTGTTACTGTAAGTCTCTTGGCAGCCTCCCTGACCAGTTTTCATCTTGTGTTTTCATCAATTTTGGAGGGACGTTCAGTTCTTTGCAACATCACTGTTGTCCCATATTTTTTCCACTTTTTGATGACTGTCTTCACTGTGTTCCATGGTATATCCAATGCTGTGGAAATTTTTTTCTACCCTTCTCCTGACTGATACCTTTTAACAATGAAATCCCTTTGATGCTTTGTAAACTCTCTGCGAACCATGGCTTTTGCTGTAGCAGGCAACTGAGTAAATGTCAGGAAAATCCTACTAGGACAGCCGAACTTTATTTAGGGTTAATCAGAGTTTCTTTAATTGGTGGCAGGTCTGTACCCAGGAAGACTGAATGCTGTAATTAAATCAAAAGGTGCTTCAACAAAGTATTGGTTTAAGGGTGTGCACACTTCTGCAAACAGCTTATTGTACATTTTTTATGTTTTTCCCCTAACAGGTTTGTTTGTTTTTCAATTGAATTGTACAGGTTATAGGCCACATTAAAGGTGGGAAAGTTTTGGAATTATTTATTGTGGTCTCATTTTTTTATATCACAAAAACCTGGCATTTTAACAGGAGTGAGTACACTTTTTATATCCATTGTATTTTAGGAGTAAGGGACCAAAAAATAAAAAAAAGTAAATATCTGGATATTTTTTTGAAAATGTTATATTTTGGAAGTAAAATGCTTCCTCCAACACCATTTAAATATACTACAGAAAGTTTGAAACATTAGATGTAGAAACTATATTACATCAAAAAAATAAATATATGTACATATACTGTATTTCTCCGTAAATAAGACCTAACCAGAGAATAAGGACTAGCATGGTTTTCCAGAGTGGTCATGATATAAGCCCTACCCCAAAAATAAGCCCCAGTTAAGATAGTCAACAACACACGACGGCCTTGTTGAATTATAAAGTAATAATATTATTGACATCTGTTGACTGAGGTTATCACAATCTGCTCGCCATTTTCGGACCTTTTGGACACCCAACTTCTCTTTGCAGAAAGTCGTAAGATTCTTTCCCCGGGAGTCCTCCACGATTCTTACTGTAACCCTAATCCTCACTCACACTTAACGGTTGAGATGCTTGACCCATAAACATTGGTAAGTGCACTTTTGATTGGTCAAAGTACAGAGAACGCACGTAGAACGTGCGCACCTAATAACGAACTGGTATGGTTATCTTCTTAAACATTGCCCTTTTGTGTTGCCACTCCTGTTTCGTAAGTCTTCAATTAATCACCACCCCCCCAGACAAGATGAGTGCAAAAAGAAAGAGCTATTCCGTCGAGTACAAGAAAGGAATTGTGGAGGACTCCCGGAGAAAGAATCTGATGGCTTTCTGCAAAGAGAAGAAATTGGATCCCTGAATGCTCTGAAAATGGTGAGCAGCGTGTGATAACCTCAGTCATCAGGGCGAATGAGGGAAATGCTAAGAAGTGCAAGCATGGATCAGGTCAGCAATCGTTATTTCCTGAGTTTAAAGAAATCATCTGAATGGATTGCTAACAGGAGAGCAAAGGCTTTGGTTGTGTGCATGGCTGATAGTCAAGCATTTGCCCTTGCAGTGGCAACACAGTTGGAAATATCCCCAGAAGAATTCTAAGCATCACAGCATTGGCTGGATGGCTTCCTTCAGCGATGTGAACTCTCTCTAAGAAGGTCAACAACACTGTTCAAGCTGGAAGATACTGACATTATTAAACGTGCACTTGCATTCAAGTCCTTTGTTGATGGCATCAACTTTTCTAAATGCCAACTCTCCAACATGATTGCTATGGATGAAACTGCAGTGTTTTTGGGCCAAGGATCTCCAACAACAGTTGATCAGAGGGGTGCCTCGTCAATCTACATTCCCTCCATTGGTTACGAAAGTGCACGTGTTACCTGTATTTTGGCAGTTTGTCTAGATGGAAAGAAACCCCCCACCTATAATCGTTAGTAAGGGCAAGAAAGAATGTATTGAACGTGTTTCAGGCATTTACATTCTTGAAACCGAAAAAGCTTGGTGCACGCAAGTAGTTATAAGGAAGGGAATCAATGTAAAGCTGCCACTTGTTGAGCAAGGTGGCGAAAGAGGTCTGCTAGTATGGGATTCGGCCAGCACTCACCGCGCTAAAGACATGAAGAAATTCCTTGCACAGAGAAGAATAGATCAAATAATGATTCTCGCAGGAATGACTGCCTATCTCCACACTGTTGATATTGCAATAAACAAGCCATTCAAGGACCATTTGCACATGGAACTCAATGACTAAATTGAAAATAAAATGGAGAGAAATCTGCATGGAAACTTTGTGAAGCCTAGCCTGCAAGAGGTCGTGACTTGGGTGAAGAATTCATGGGATAAAAATCAGTGACAGCTGTGTTGCCAGTGCACTATGAGCAGGCTACATGGACAAGCAGTGCTCATTTAAGGAGAACTCTATTGTTAGGCATGACAGATTGAGACCAGTGGTTCTACAGGAAATGGAGTCTCAGGAAATTCAGGCTGGAATTCGGGAGTTGGAGACTTATGACAATGTTCCAGAAGATGATGACTGTATTTGAATAACTTTTCCGTTATCCGGACAACAGAATGGATTGCTTCTGCTTTCAGCTGTCAGCAAGCTTTTGTCAGTTTTTTGACTTTATTGTATTAAGGTAACATTTCATTATCAAGGGGGTAATTACAAAGTAAGGCCACTAGTTCCCAGACTTCATTTTTCTGACTTTCCGTCATTCTTCTCTTACGGTTTGGGTAAGGAATACAGAAAGCAGCATCACTCAAAAAGTGGCAGTTATTCACCTGTTTTATTCCCCTCCTCCAGTACACATGTATTGAGATTTTTCTGCACTTTCTGTTAAGCATGAAATATTGCACTGTGAAAGCCAAGGTGTAGCTATTCTGAAGTTGAAATGATTGTTGCACTGTTTAACAGTTGTGTGAGAATTCTATATAATGTGTTACCTAGAGCTGTTGCCCAATAAATGTCAATTTATGTACATGAATTAAATGTTGATTTTTATACATGAATAAATGTAGATTGTTGTATGGCGTGGGGGTGAATAAGACATCCCTTGATAATAAGCCGTAATGCGTATTTCAGTGGGGGACAAAGTATAAGATCCGGTCATATTTTTGGGGAAATATATATATATATATATATATATATATATATATATATATATATATATATATATAAAAGTAAGTAAAACAACAATGTTAAGACCGCCCAGGATGAAAAAAACTCCCTTACCAGCCTCAGTAAGAAGTTGAGATCCCTTATAAAATTCTCCAAAGCTAGTTACAAAAATAAAATTGCCAAAGATTCCAAGGACAACCACAAGGCATTCTGTAGTTATGTCAAGAATCTTAAATGGCAATGTTCAGATCTGCTCTGAGCTACAGCAGAATAGCATTAAATATACTGATCCCAAGGATATTGCCAATATCATGGCATATCGATTCAGTTCCAAATTCACCCTTCTCTCGCCCCCTAAAGGGCCCATCTCGATACCAAAAGATTGCCAAATTCCAGTACTCACGGCAACAGAGGTAAAAAAAGCACTCTCCAAAGCTAAGAATACAGCATCCATGGGACCAGACGACATCCCGGTCTGTGTACTACATGAACTACAAAATGAACTGGCACCTCACCTAAGTGTCATGTTTTATCATAGCCTCACCTCAACCTTCATGCCCAATGAGTGGTGCACAGCTACAGTTATACCACTCCAGAAGGGGGATCCATCTTGGATCCCAGGAACTATCGTCCGTCCCATCAGTCTGACGAGCCTGATCTGCAAATCATGGAACGCATTATCATGGAACTTGTAAACAAAGACATTAGCAACCTTCAAACATTGGACCCCAACCAGTTTGGTTTCGTAAAGGGACGATCTTGTCTCCTCAATCTGATTGACTTCTTTGAATCAGTCTCCAGAGTCGTGGACAAGGGTACGGCAGTCCACACAGCCTATCTGGACCTCTCCAAGGCCTTCGACACCATCCCCCACCCGGGAATCGTAGATAAACTTGCTAAGTTGGGCATTAATCCCTACGTCACTCGATGGGTTGCCAACTGGCTTACTTTTACAGTGTGGGTTCCGTCAGTATCAGACTCAAAATCCAGCTGCAGACAAGTGACAAGGGTTCAGTCCTGGGACCGCTCTTGTTTGGCATCTACTTTGAAGTACAGGCCAGCACTAAGGGACTTTGGCTAACAAAGTTCACAGATGACTGCAAACTGGGAGCAATTATTGAATCCCCAAATGATATGGATATTCTACAAAAGGGTCTTACAAAAACAGATGCTTGGTGCCAGAGCCATGGGCTCAAGCTCAATGCTAAGAAATGTATAGCTATCCCCTTTGGGGAAAAACATGTACCCATGAATTATTACATAAGTGGTAGTACACTAAACGCAGAAAGTGTGAAAAGAGACTTGGGGACACAGGTGGGCAGTGGTCTCACTTTCGATAACCACATAGCCACAACAGTCAGGAAATCCTTCTGTGTGGCACACCTCATCACGAAGGGCTTTTCATCTAGAAAAAAGGAGGTAATTGTCCCACTGTACTCATTCCTCATTAGACCCATTATAGAGTACAATGCCCATTTGGTGTGTACCTCGCAAGACATCTGCAACAACTGGAAAGGCCACAGAAATACCTAACTGAAAGAATCACAGGCCTAAAACAGATGCCCTATGCTGACCTTCGGAAAAAAAACCTCCAGCTATACTCAGCCGCATATCGCGTATTCAAAGGTGATCTCTGCTTAACCTACAAGGCCATGTCAAACCCAGTGCTGTTGGACATGCTACACTTAGAAATCCCAATCCCTCAGAGCTACACACTCCAGAGATCTAAACCTTGTCGTCGCAATGAACAAAACATGCTGGAGGGATAGGTTCCTGACCCAGAGACTCCCCATACTCTGGAATAGACTGCCCGAACATGTCAAGCTGAGCACCTCTTTGGCCCTCTTCAAAAGGAACCTTGACGATTGGATGGGAGATATGAAATTCACCCTGGGATCACGTCAGTCACCCTGCTAGACGGGGGATCAGGGAAGTTAAATATTCTGGGAAGAAATAGCCAGGGAATTGATATGGCTAGACCTGTATAGGCCCTAAGACTGATAGCCTAGTACCAGCCTATGAATCTTAGCACAGTAATGCCTCCCAGGGTGAGCTGAAGCATTGTAATTGAAGCTCTTTATTAAGATGATTATAAGGTGTAAATTTTTTTATATATAAAAAGACCACTTGAATGGTGTTGATTATTCCCTTGAGCACAAATCCCTATGCAAATGAGGTGGAGTTAACTGAATAGCATAAAGAGGTAATCGTGTCTGCATATCCCCTTCGTGTAGGCAGAGAACCATGTAGGTGTTTACAGAGGAGGTAGCTGATGTCAGGGGAGTGTGTGTCCAGTGACTGACTTCTAAGCTTATTTCAGCTTAGCTGCACATGTTTGCATGGCGTGCCGCTGAGCATGTCTTTTCAGGGTGGGTGTGCACTAACCTCTAAGCTTTGTTTAGCTAAGGGGTGGGTGTTTGCTTGGCATGCCACTATGTTGAGTGTAGGGGGGGTGTACACTTAAGTGCTAAGCTTTGTTTACTTATGGGGCGTGTGTTTGCATAGCACACCATAGTGCTGAGTGCATCTACAAGCCAATGACATATTAATTAGTTTTGACCCCTGTTTAACTTAAACTAGGGCCATTAAATTATGTTAATGCTATACTAGGCAGGTGGAATTCATCATAGATGGCCAATCACACAGTCTGCACCTACAGCAGAGCACCGTAAAGTATGCGCACACCCTACAATCTGATTTTTCTCCCATACTCTGCACTATTGGAGTACAGACTTGGGAATTTTAACTGAGAGAATACTAGGGACTGCTGCAGGTCTGCTACATCTGTATGTGCTAGATGCTGAAATCAATGCCGCTGCTGACAACAGGCCTAGACAGAGAAGGAGTGTTCATGCCCAGGGTAACCTTCCAGGAGCTATATGAGCTGGAGATTGTAGAGTGCCACATGATGGACAGGGACACAGTGCACAAACTCACTGAGCTCTGCCACCCTCAATACTGACCCAGAGCCAGTGGAAGAGAACCCATCCCAGTGGAAACAAAGGTGTGTATAGCCCTTAGGATACTAGCTACAGGTCCTTTCCAAAGACCAACTGGGGACATGATGGGAGTCTCTCAGGCATCAGCATCCAGGGTACTCCACCAGTTCCTGGATGCCATGCTACCACATGTCAGTCACCACATTACTTTTCCCCCCACCCCTGAGGCAAGGGCCAGCAATATGCAATACTTCTACCATGTAGCACACTACCCTGAGATACTGGGTGCCATAGATTTCACTCGTGTACGTATCAAGTCACCCCCCCGTGAGGAGGGTAGAATCTATGTCAACCAGAAGGGGTACTACTCCCAACTGTCAGGTCGTGTGCAGTGCCCAGGGGTTTATCATAAATGTGTGTGCTGGCAGCTATCATAACTCCCATATCTGTCAAGCATCACAGCTGTACCAGATGTTTGCTAGGGGGGAACATCCACACACTACCATTTTCTGGGGGATGCTGGCTATGCACTGGAACAGTGGATGATGACACCCATCAGAAATGCGCACATACCCACGGAAGAATGCCATAATGAAATACACACACAAACTAGGATCAGGGTCTATATTAGAAGCTCGAAAGCTTAAGAGTGAATGCTGTTTTATCTAGCTGTAAACATCGAAACCACTAAATAGCGAAGACGTGGAACAGTGATCCCCCCCGGGGAAAAAAATCTCTGCTCCGAAAAAAAAAAAAAACTGCCAACAAAATAAAGTTGGGGACTGTGACCCCCCCCCCCCACTTAAGTATACCAACCCTGACCGCACCACAGTGGAGGAAATGGCAAATCCCGAAAATGGGCCAGTTAATTTTTTTCCCCCCCTGGGGAAAAAATAGTTTCATGTCTTCGCTGTTTAGGGGTTTCGATGTTTACAGCTCAATAAAAGACCGTTTGCTCTCTTAAGCTTTTGAGCTTTAATGTAGACCCCTAGGAACATCCATAGAGTGTGTGTTTGGGCTTTAGAGGTCACAGTTTCGGAGCACTGCAGTACTCTCTAGCACATGTGCACATATGTTCACAGTATGTGCCATGCTGCACAATATGATCCTGATGAAACAGCTGCAGTAGGATCAGCAAAGGGAAGGGGATACACAGCCTCTCACCAGTGCCTAGGTCACCACAGTCACAGGAGTGCTTGGAGGAGAGCTCCACTGATGATGTCCCTGTAGGCAGATATAGGCATGCCCAGTACGCCCTGGCTTTGGCTAAGAGACCATACATAGCACATTCACTGACAACCTAGGGACTGACACCTTACTCCTACTCGCATACATATATTAAAATTGTTGATAGCAGGCAACCCACAAAACCTGTACCTAGCCATATATTGGCTATCTACTGCTTGCATCACACAGAGTCAGCCCTGAACTGCACTCCTGTCAACTGCTGCATTTACAATGCAAGTATCTAACCTGCACACTATTTGTAAGGATTACTATAATATAGTATTGTATGTATGAATCTGTTGCATTTATGCAAGGAAATCTAGTGGGCTATGTGGACAGAAGCAACATCCACATGGGACTACAGATACCCATTCCAGTAGTATGTGTTCCCAAGTAATCACTAAGCCTCATGGTTGGAATATTCACTACATCATTCAAGGGAGGTGTTAAACAGTGGGCTTATATGATATTTGGACTACTCTCTCTCCTAGCCGATCATGTGCTCTTGTTCCCCTACCCCAATACAGCAGTGTTCCCATATAACTGCTTTAACAGTAAGTTATGGTATATTAGCAGACCAGGCAAATCTCAGTGCTGTAACATAGAACTCGATCACACATTGTATGTCTCACATAACACAGGAATAGCAACGTACATATTTATGCTGCTGTTTGTGTGATTAATGACTCCTATCTGTCTGATAGCTAGTGTGGGTCAGTGGACTAGGGAAGTTAGCATGGGTGATGGTGTTGATGGTTCTAATCTGGAAGTAGTCACATCTTTTGCATGTGAGGTATTATTATGTTGGTGTTTTCACAGACCATCAGTCTGTGTGTGGTGTAACGTTATGAACCTCAATCACATATTAAGTACAGCAGACAGCTGGGGAATGCCATGGACATTTTGAGTGAAGTGCAACACTGCAGAAACTGGGACAGATGTCATTGTCTGTAACGCACAATATTCCAAACTGGAGTACAGGTAAGTGTGGCCTGGAGTCGCTTTATAAATACCGACAGTCCCACTGGGCATGCCCATAGACTTAGTTAAAATGAGTGCAATTCTGTTGCTCCTTCGTCAAAATGACCTGTTATGTTTAGATATGTCTGTACATATAGACATATACATGTTCGTGTCTCTGTCTCACATACATATCTATCTCTATGTAGTGTCAAAGAAATATGTACACACACATTATATATATATATATATATATATATATATATATATATATATATATATATATAATGTATAGTTATATATATTAAAATGGTATATAGACTCTCCCCATATTTCTACATAATACATATACATCTCATATACACACATAGCTACATTTGTATATACATCCCTGTTATGTACATAAGTATGTGTGCGGATGTCTGTATTATCCTACATACCCTTATAATGGTGAGTAAATTTGCACCGTAACACATCCATACTGTTGCTCAAAGGAACCAAACTAAGGGCGCAACAGTACATTATCCGCTTACTTACAGATACCTCTGCCTTTTGGATGTTACCACATAGACAGACACAGATGAGCAGGTGGTATAATATTGTTGATGCATGCATGGACAGGGCATGTTGTTCCTGCCCACAGGTTTGCATGTCTTAAGTGCAAACAGCCACATACGGCCTTACTGGTAACTGCAGTCACATAGCTAGGGTAATAATATTTATCTCACTGCTAGGATACTAGATGTGGATAACAGTACAAAACAATAGCACTCTGCAGGCCACAGATGCTGTTCAACACAAGCCTAGTTTGTGTAATGCACGAGTACTGTGTCTGCAGTCACATATACAGTAGACTTAAGCAGTGGCATGTGCAGTAAATACTGTGAGCTAGTGCGTTTAAGAATAGATGGGTGGGGTTCTAATCTCACTCAGACTACTTGGTGTGTATGCCTGTGTTTATGTCCATATGGCATAAATATGATCACCTTGGTAATTTAGAAATAGGTAGGGTTTTGCAGTATTTTATTTGTAGTGTGTGATGTACCCCCCAAAGGACTGACCAGAACAAGCCCTGCTGATATGTCCTAAACTGATTGTACTAGCAGGCATGAGGTGTTTGCGTGCATCACATACTGTGATCTGTAGTGTGTACCATTACATAGGCAAGTGTTCTCATCTGCATACAGCCAACTTGCACTACGTGTGTTTTGGTATGTCCTGTATGCAGTGATTGGAAGTGGTGCTAGCCTCAATGTAGCCATGTTTGTGTGTTAGCCTGTTGGAGCATTTTACATTGCGTTATAGACCCATAGGATGTTTGAACTTCACTAGCATAATGGCCATACAACCCTCACAATCATAGTCCTCTTTATACCTGTAGTTACAGGATCAGCACATATTGCCCCAGACTAGGAGGGACACAGGCAGATGCCCTGTATTGAGATGATGGTCGCCCAGCCAGTCATTCAGATAGCTTGTGCTGAGGTGCACTGAGGTGCTCCGTGTGCCATTAGGCAGGGTTCTGTTTCAAGGGTGTGTTTAAGTCTGCTAGACAAATCCCTTCCTTACAGTGAGTTCTCCATCTATGCCTCCTACAGATAGGCAGCATATGCAGTCATGCAGGGTCACTCATTGCCCTGTATGGAAGGTACAAATCACCTTTGAGTAGTTTATATGCCACAGGCAACAATGACACCCATTGCAGATGATTCCCATTGAACACATACTGATGACGTGAAGTGTTCTTGTGAGGGACCATACTGTTGTGTGCAATTGCCAGTACTATTTGGAAAGGTACATCAGTAAATGGCCATTACACTCTGATATTGGCATGCTGAGGGAAGAGTACTTGGAGGTTTTGAGTGTCACAGGTGACTGTGCCCTCAGCTATGCCATATGATTCCTGCCATATCATATAGAGACATGGAGCTCTGAGGCACATTAGGTGTAAACCTGTGTGGCCAGGTCTGTGTGCCCAGTTCTTTCACCCCTGAGTATGTACATCACATGTTGCGACTGATGTGCTACTTACCAGGTACATAGGTCTAACTGATGGAAATGATACTACATATATATATGCATGGAGTGTATGGCCATTAGTATGTTAACAGGCATGTGTTCGCAATACCCCTTCCAGGGTAGTGACATACCACAGAGACTGTAAGTACACACAATTTGCAGGCATCAGCCAACATTGTTAACCACAGCCAGTCAGTAGTTGCTTGTATTGTGATTTAAATGGATTCCAATCAGTAGAGGACCCAGGACTGTGCCCTGTTGAGCACTGTTGCTTACAGATCAGCTGTTGGAGGCAGATGTCCCTATGTTGCTTATGAGTGCCATCAATGGGCTACCTGGTGACCCTCTACAATGACAGTATCATTGGTGCCTAAGTGGGTTCTTTGTAAATGTTGTCTGAGTGGTGGATATAGTCAGATGGCTTGGCTTAGTATAGGTAGGGGGTAGTACGCCCTAGTGTACCCTCACCCAGTTCCTTGGTGATTGCAAGGGTTTCCCAATGGTGTTGGTAATCCTTGTCAGATCATATGTAGGATGCAGCCTGGAATGTTAGCATGTGCAATAGATGCTGTGTATTTTTCAAGAATGGCCAGTTATGAGCTGCTCTGTAAATGTGGAAGTTATGGGACAGGTTGTAGGAATGTCATGTGTCACATGTGGTCGGGACAAGGGAGTGTAGTTGACACAGACAGTGTGGGAGTACAGGTTTGGTACGAGTACAATCCCATCATAGGTGGCATCCTGACATATATGAGGTCACCGACAATCTGGGCCTGTACGTTCAGGTCACACATGTAACTACACTGTGCATTGAAGGGGGAAGTGCATTCACGCTATGTCAGCCATCCCACAGGAGGTAATAAGTGGCTTTCTTGACATGTATGTCTGTATTGACTGCAAGGCGGGATATGTTCTGGTAGGTCTAAGGAGACTGATCTGTGGCCAGATTCCACCAGGGAGGACCTCACATGGGGGGGGGGGCGTACTGGTCACCCATATTCGTAAACACATTATGCAGTATGTTGGTTCTGTGTGTGGGGATGTCACGGCACTGCTGCAGGGCATTGTAGGTAAGGACCTGGAGGAGCCGCAGGCTGAGTAAGCAACACAGTGTGTACATATTAACACTTCCCTAACATGTTGGCCTGTGCTTTGTACAGACACCTTGCATGACTCTCTTCTTGCAATATGCTGGAAGTAACTGCAATACTTACTTGCACAGAGGACAACTAGCATGTAGTACCAAGTGGTGTCCCCAGATCTGAGTCATGCCACCTGAAATGCCATAATAGGAGTTAGCATGGATACAAGCACTAACACTGTCATACACCTACTGACACTGGACCAGACACTGCTACTTTTGCTCAAGGCCAGATCATGCCTACCAGCTATAACTGGCAGGGCCCATTGACTGTTGCACTATGCAATGGATGTTGGACATATGTCTCACTCCACCCACCATGGCCTGACAAGGTGTATGACAGAATTAGGCCAGCCGGTCTTGCTGGAAACTATGTATGTCATGTACAAAGTGTTATATCAGCTGGTGGACAAGCCAGTGTCTGGCAGTCATACTCTGGGAAGATAGCATTGGGAGACCTATGCTGCATTGACACCAATCACCAGTGGAAGTCACCATCCTCCATTATTGGTGTACCCCATCTACCTTTCCCTCTCTGCGGTCACAGCCATTGTCAGTGACCTCTGAGTACATTAGGTGAATGCATATTAGGAGCTGTTAAATAATCCCACACAGAACCAACAGTTATCTAGGGTGGCCTAAGACACAGTCAGCTGCTCTCTGAGCCACTAACGAATACTAAATGCCAAGAACTGCACAATACTATCCTGTGGGAAATCATCCACTTCTGCAAAATATTGTAGTGTCTGCACACTATGCACAGTTGAGCCATTACACATTGAATTATGGACACCGCAAGTAATGTAGCCTTTGACTTTGACTGGTTGGTAACATGTGGGGAAGCATTCACCATTGTACAACCTATACAAACAGGTTTGGAATGTAAATCCCAGACTGTCACTGCTATACTGAATGTGGCAGTCATCACACCTGTCTTTATGTGCAATGGCACCCTTGCTATATCACTACACAGGCATATCTTACAACTGTAACAGCCACACAGGTTCCATGGTACATCAATGCACAGTGTAGATAACATGCCTTCTGGAGTTTGTGCCAGGACCGTACATGCATAGTCGGTCTCCTAAATGCTTTGGAGGGTATGTGTATTGCTCCGTACAGGAAAGTGTCGGATCCCACTGTGTACCAACCGTGTATCCATAACTAAACATGTCTCACCTATTCTGCACTCCTACAACATCACTGTGGTACACACAGGACATGCTGGAGAGATAGGTATGTAATACAGACAGTACACCTTACATGAAACAGGTCCCCCCATGCATGTGAAGCACACATCTGCTGTGGCACACATCATGTGCAGGTTGCACAGTGGGATGCAGAACACAATGATCATAACTGGTGTTGGACAACTGTCTGTACTGGACACAGGATATTTGCAGATGTCATCTCCATCACTACAGCTTGTAGATGTCAGTTTTCAAAACCCTGGTGACACTTAAGGGTAGCATCCCTTTTTGCAGATTAGGGATGCATGAGTATGCTAAATGCCACCATTGTCCTCGTTAGCTTGTTATACACACACAAACCTGTGGAGCTATGCACTTATAGTGCTGTACCTCGCTAAAGACATATTACTGCTGTGCTGACATGCCATCATGTTCATGGGTAGGTACTAGGCTATCGGCCCAAGGGCCTAAGTAAGCCTAGCCAACAAGGTTCCCTGGCTTACGCCACCCAAGAAAGTTAATTTCCTGTGCCCCTACCAAGCAGATCCACATAAATGATCCCCAGGTTGTATTTCCCATTTCCCATCCACTCATTAAGATTTTTCTTAAAGAGTGCTACTGAGGAATTTTGCTTGACATAGATGGGTAGCTTGTTCCAGAGTATAGGAAGTCTCTGGGACAGGAATCTGTCCCTCCAGCATGTCCTGTTTATTGTGGTGACAAGGTTTAGATCCCTAGAGCATGTAGCTCGGAGGGATTGGGATTTATTTAGGTGTAGCATGTCCAACAGCTCTGGGTTTAACATAGCTTTATATGTTAGGCAGAGATCTCCTCGGAGTAGACGATATGCTACAGAGTAAAGCTGGAGTTTTGAGATGGTCAGTGTAGGGCACCTGTTTGAGGCCAGTAATTCTCTTTGTGAGGTACTTCTGTGGCCTTTCCAGCTGCTGCAGATGTCTTGTGAGGTACATTCCAAAAGGGGTGTACTCTTAAATTGATCTAATGAGTGCTGAGTAGAGGGTAACAATGACCTCTTTTTTTTTTTTTTTTTTTTTTCCTGGATGAGAACCCTTTTGTGATGAGGTGTGCCACATAGAAGGATTTCCTGACTACTGTTGCGATGTGATTATCAAAGGAGAGACTACTGTCCACCTGTGCCCCAAGGTCTCTTATCATATGTTTGGCATTAAGTAGACTGCTGTTTATGTGGTAGTTCATGGGTACATAGTTTTTACCAAAGGGGATGACAATGCACTTTTTGGCATTGAGCTTGAGGCCATGCCTCTGACACCAGACATCTGTCACAGTGAGGCCCTTCTGTAGGATGTCCACATTATTTGGGAACTCTGCTATGGCTCCTAGTTTGCATTCATCTGTGAACTTTGTTAGCCAGAGGCTTTCTGTGTTAGTCTGTACTTCAGAGAAGTAGATACCAAACAGGAGAGGTCCCAGGACTGAACCCTGTGGTACTCCACTTGTTACTGGTTTGAAGTCAGATTTGGAGTCTGCAACTTTTACAGTGTGGGTTCTGTCAGTGAGCCAGTTGGCAACCCATCTTGTGATGTAGGGATTTATACCTAGTTTAGTGAGTTTAGCTATAATTCCAGAATGTGGGATGGTGTCAAAAGCCTTGGCGAGGTGAAGGTAGGCTGTGTAAACCACCTTACCCTTGTCTACGGCTTTGGTGACACTTTCCAAGAAGTTGATCAGGTTCAGAAGGCATGATCTGCCTTTCACAAACCCGAACTGGGTGGGGTCCCGAGTTTGGAGGTTACCAATGTCAATGTTTGAGTTACATATGATACATTCCATGGCCTTGCAGACCAGGCTCGTCCGGTTAATGGAGCCATAGTTCCCAGGATCAGGGGTGGTGGTGTAGTGGGATAACTGTTGCTGTGCGCCATTCAGTGGGCACAAAGCCTGACGTGAGACTATGATTGAACATGGTGCTTAGGCTGGAGCCAGTTCGTTCCGAAATTCGTGTAAAATGCAGCCTGGGATGTTGTCCGGTCCAATGGATGCTGGGTTGTTGGTTTTAGAAAGTGCAGCTTTTACCTGCATATATGTGATTACAAGCACTCTGCATTCTTCCTGTATAGATATGGGCCCTTTAGGGGGTGAGAGGTGGGTAAAGTTAGCACTGAACCTATCTGCCAGGATGTTGGCAATATCAGTTGGTTCTGTAATTTTTGTGCTGTAACTCAGAGCAGATCTGGATGTTACCATTGAGATTCTTGACATAGCTATAGAATACTTTGTGATTGCCCTTAGATTCAGTGGCAATTTTGTTTTCGTAGCTAACTTTGGAGGATCATATAAGGCCGCTCAGCTTCTTACTGATGCTGACCAGGGAGCTCCTCCACTCGTGGGCTTTTACACTCTTTTTGCAACAGTTTCTTCCTTCTGTTGTAGAGTTTGTTTATGGCAGGGGACCACCAAATTGGCTTCTTTCTGTTTTTTTTTTTTTTTTTTGGAGGATAGCATCTTGGTCCTATTTGGGATAGCACGATCCATGTAAGTGCTTATAGAGTGCATTTTTGTGGGATTCAGCAGTCGTAACTGTATTGTCCATGTCATGAAGTTTGCCACTTCTGTCTTAAGCATGATGTTGCTTTGGAGAAATTTTTGACTGTGGGTTCCTTAATGGAGGGTGGAGTCGGAATGCGGATATCTAGGGTGATTAGCTTATGGTCGGATCTGACCAACGAGGAGTTGACTTCAGATGTGGGACACCAGTCACTCATGTTGGTAATGACTAGGTCTAGGATACTGTTGCCCCTGGTGGGGGTGTGGATAAGTTGATCCAGGGCATTGGAATTTATGAACTGCATAAAGCGTTTTGTGAAGGAGTTTGTACACGAGTAGTTTTCCCAGTTAATAGAGGGGTAGTTGAAATCATCCATTATTAGGGTGTTTGGTTGAACCCTAATGTTTTCCAGTATATCAAGAAAAGAGGAGTGGTATTCCTGGGGCATGGTGGGGAATCTGTAGCAAACTACAATTTGTATTGCAGTTTTGCCCAGAGTTAGTTGCACTTGGATAACCTCAGATGCATTATGCTGTGCAACTAACCTGGAGGTGTGGATATCCTTAATGAATATGGACACCTCTGCCTTTGGTGTTCTGGTCCAGGTTAGATGGCTGAAAAGTTTGGTATGAGTTACAGCCTGGTAATGCAGGAGTGCTCTCTAGAGCCTTGAACCAGGTCTCAGTCACTGCACAGATATCAATGTTCTCCATTTTTAAGGAGTGCCTCGAGTGAGTGCATTTTGAGATTTAGACGTCTGACATTGAGTAGCATTATCTATTGCCACCGTGTATCCATAGGTTGTCCCAGCAGACTCCTGAAACAGAAACATAAACAGGTCCATGACACACCAGTCATTGTGTAACTGTACAGCCATTACAGCATCAGACAACATAAGGTACACAAGTATGTGGCATACTCGTGACAAATGCCAGCATACAGTATCTGTCAGTAACCCCTACAGGTGGCATGGCAAAACAATCCTGCATTACACAAGTACAAATTAACTAATATAGTCACCCTGTGTATCAGACACACAACTTCATTTCCTTGCATCGATGGCGAGGATGACAGGGATGTGGCATAGGTGTTAGCACTTGCAGAAGGTGTTGTGTGGGGATGCAGGAGGCCTAGGCTGACCCAAATAGTTGATAGCATGTGTGTGATTCAGGAAGGGAAGCAGCTGAGATGGGCCATCTGTAGGTGACATGCATTTGACAGTTTTGTGTGTGTGTGCGTGCGCGTGTACACAGTCAAGCTCAGTGCTAGCCCTACATGTGTGTATGTTGGACACCTTTGGACCACGAGCCCATGACCTTCCATGTGGTGTGGACAGCACACACTCTCCTCTGTAACGCTGGATGTACTGCCACTATGCGAGTGTGATTGTGCATGGCCATGTGGACACTTAGCAGATGGGGTTGCTGGCCTACATCCATGAGTCCAATGCTCAGCTCTAACCTTATGCTCCACACAATGTGCTGTCCAAGAGAGAGACCGTCTCAGCTCACCTTCTGTCCACTGCATCAGTGAACTGATCCAGGGTGTCCCCAATCCGGTGGGGGCAGTCACGGATGTCAGACATACTGCCTGTGCGGTGATAATGGGGGCAGAAGAGGGATGTCAACCTCTGGGACAGAGTCAGCCCCCGCAGCTCCTACCTGTGCCATACTGTGGCCACCACCATCATCAGAGTCTGAGGAGAGACTGACATCAGGTTGTGTACTGGACAGACTCCAACCCCCCCCCATCACCTGTGATAAGAAAGGAAAAAGCAGTACATTAATACCTGTATTGTAATATATGTAAGACTCTATACACTGTCACTATGACAGACCTGTTGAAAACCAAACCTGGTATAGTAAGACATGAGGACAGTACTCTTCCCACTAACGGCTGTAGTTTCATGAAAATAACATCTCATTACACTGCAGTCTCATCAGCAACAGTGAGGTACACTGACATTTTTGTAGACTCTGCACAGTTGATACTGTAGTGTCTTGACAATATAGTCACCTCTATCAGTGTGGTTATACGTACAGGGCAAAGGTATGAGTCTAACATGTGTACAGTCAGACTGTGTGTGTGCAGTCATGCTGTGACAGTACAGCAATGTAGGCAGCAGGCCTGGTATCACAGTCTAGGGATTACACTGCTGTAAATCTACATCTATAACAAAACAGTGTCATGCTTACCAAGAGCAGGACCACGGGCTTGGCCAGTACCTGAGGGATGTGTGAAAGGTTGAGGGAGATGTAATGTCAGTGCCATCACCACAAGGTAATACGTCTGTATATCTCACATTTATAGTAGTTACTTTAATTGTTATATTGGTCAAAATCGGAGCATGACAGTCAAACTGCAGTGAAACCCTTCTCCCCCCCCCCCCAAAAAAAAGCAGACCAACCTGACACCCATGTAAGACTACGTACTCCCTGACAAACTGAATGTTACAGTATTGCAGTGCTGGTCAAACTAAGCTTACCTGCATGTTCCTCTGCGGTGGACACTGTGGCACCCACATCCACAATGTAGGGTGTGATGGATGCCTGGGAGCTGTCGTGTGTGCCTAAATTTGCCAGGAATTCCTCAGTGGTGGAGAGTTGTTGCTGTGCTGCAGGCCCTCCACTGGAGGCGCCAGAATCCCTGGCTACATCTGCTGCTCTTCTGTGTGTGGCATTGACCATATTCTTTGCACGGTGTTGAACCTGCTTATATTCCATCTCTGACAAGTGGTATTAACATCACGGACAAGGTTAGCCCACACTGCCTCCTGCTGTTCCTTGTTGTGCCTTCCCCTGCAGAGTAGGAGTTCATGGTGTTGACAGAGCCTTTCCAGTAGTAACTCATTCTCTGCATCCGTGAAAGCTGCACTGTGTCTTGCATACGTGTTCCCTGAAAGATGACAATATGGGAATACATGTCAGAATCACATATGTGGAAGTACACTAAGCAGAGATACAGCAAGAACAGAATGGCTGGCAATGTCCACTACTTGATTCACACATGTATCCCACATTGTACAAACTTACTAAGCATGTGGATACAACTAGGATACTGGTGATAGTAAGGTATTCCCGTATGTGCCATGACAGATACTGCTGTATGTTCATACAGCCGACACTGGAGTGTATTGTAGTGTCCCCAAGGGGCAACCCCCCCAATAATATGTCAAACCAACTGTGCCAAATAAATAGTAGTGTGCTATTACAACTACTGTAAAGGGAGAGTTCCATGAGCCCAGTGTGCCACATTGACAGTATACATTACACCCTTGATGTCTTGCACATCCTCTGTATGTGTAACAAATCTGGAGATCATTGACATGTCATTATCATAGTTCTAAGAAAGGCTTAATGCTGTAATCCCTATTCCCCATAAGTATAGTTTAGTTGCATACTGATGTAAACAAGATGGTTGCATACCTGATGGAGTGCAGTACTTCTCTGCTGATCTGTGCAGATAGTTAATATTTTGCATACGAGTGGTCTGTGTGAGGAAAGTCTCCTACAGAATGGTTCCCCATAGCCAGCTGCTTGCCTTTTTAACATGCTTCTCATCAGCAGGTGATTACCTGTTAACCAATCTGTGGGTCTGAAATGCTTATTGCAGTCCACACAGCTGATTTGCACTATCATCAGCCAGTCCCATGCAGTCACAGTACAATATACAAGATCTTCATGTAGATTGGGGGTCCTGTCTGATATGTTGTGCTGGATATTACTGGGGTGAGGAGACTACTTCATTGCAGTGGGTAGGTCTGTAGCAGCAACTTTTTACATAGAGATGGTTGTGCTACAGGCTGCAGCTGCTGCTGCTGCAGGTAATAAGCATAGGCTGAGAGTGTGAACACTTTGGAGAACAACAAGCTGTAGGAGTAACTGTGGGAGGCTACAGTTTCCAGTCCAATTAAGGCACGTGTTTAAGGTAAATATGTTATGCAACTGTATCACTAACAGAGTACTAGACCACATGCTTGTTGTGCCCTTGAGCAGCATGGGGGATAAATATAACAATATGTCCACCATTTGGGCGACTGTCAGGCTGTGTGTTACAGTCTGATAGTAATTTGGAGCATGTATGAGGGCAGTCCATGTCAAAGCAGGTACTTTAGCTATGTATGTTAGGTGTGCAGCTGTGCTAATTGGCACTGTGAGTTTGAAAGGATTGTGTGGTGCACTCTGATATTACTGGCCCTCATTTGCAGTGTCCGAGTTGAATTTCTCTGTGAATGCATATTCATGCATGATGTGACACTTTATGCACTTATAATTTTGCTATAGGGATATGTGATGTTTGTTTCTATCTGCAGGTCTGTGCCTTCCATCAGTGAAATGCAGACATTTCATTTGATATACATTGTGTGGATAAATAATACATGACTGTCATTATTTGCTGGCCTCACAGTACTGTAATTCCACTGCTACACACCACTGGATTTGAACTCAGGACTTTGGGTGGCAAAATGTACTGTTTGCAAGTCATTTAACAGACTGAGCTACTAAGTCACTGCAACAGCAGGTGTATTTGTAAGATATATTTGCACACATGCAGGCTGTGACAAACATTTTCTACATCCATCAGTATGTGGATGGCTTCATACGGATGTATTTCTGCTCCAGGGTCCCAGTTGAACATGTATTTTGACATTAATGCCTTAGCAGGTGTCTTTCTATGTGTTGCTGATAAAAGAGCACATTTACCTGTTTTCACAGGCTTCAGTTACATTCATTATTATGTCTTTGGTTTTCTAGTCTTGAACTATTGCACCAAATCCAAGGTACACTCCCATTTCTCCATTACTTTTTAATCAAGTTTGCGTGACGCTCTGTGCAGATTTGCTGAAACACGCTTAATGACTGTAACTGGCAATTACTATGTTTTACTTAAACCATTTGATTTAATTAAGAGTTGTATGTCCTGGCAGGTTAAATATCTGCAGTGGTGCAGCGGTAGCATTGTTGCCTCACAGCATGAGGTTCTTCCGTTCGATTCTCGGCTGGAGTGCCGGGGAGTGCCTTGTGTGTGGAGTCTGCATGTCCTCCCCACAGTCGAGTGGCGTTCTGAAAGACATGCGTGAATGGGCGTGCCTTCGTTGAAGGTTGGACATCGAGCTGGCAACTTCGCACCATAAAAATCTACTGCCAGTCATTAGCGGACCGGAGTTCCGCTTTGGCGACCCCCAACTGGGAAAAGCCGAAAGACAAACAACAACAACATGTTGTGGCAGGTTAATGCAGTGGTCTGCAGGTGCGATGGTCTTGGTTTCGAAATATGGGAGAGGTGTTTATTTTGCAACTGTGTATTACAAGTTTAAAAACACATATAGTAAGTATAGCTTTATTTAGCTGAGCTTAGCCAAGCTGCATGGTGTGTCAAGCAGCATTGCACTAAAAAAATATAAAGAAAAGAAAATGGAGAGATAGGAAAGTGGTGAAATGGGGTGGAAGCTGGGTGAAAAAACATAGTGAAAGGCAGGTAGTGATGCGCAGGAAGGGTGTAGGAAAGAGCCTTAGCTATCCATTTCTTGTACAGCAACAACTGTGCACTTTGACAGAATTTGTAGAGGATTTTGAACTCTCACCCCCAGAGAGAGGGGTGAGGAAAGCATAATTGTGGTTGTGGGAAAGGTGCCCCTTTTTTAAGGTGAAAGTGGAATTTTGGGGAAGGGACATTGGTATGTGTGGAGGAGGTGAGTTGGGTAAGTGAGGATGCATTTGCAAACAGAGGCAGTGTGTGACACATGACTAGGTGAACACCTTGGGTAAGGGAGGGTGTTGTGGTATCCAAGTCCCATGTACCTCCACAAGGCAGGAGCTTGACTCACATTCCCACCCATGGGACTATCAGAACTGCTCCACCACTGCGCCGAGGGTGGCAGTGGTGGAGGCTGGGCACCTGGATGAGGCTGCCCCACCAGGTTTGCTAGCATGTCCCCAATCTGGCGCAGGTGGCAGTCAGAACCACAGTACACTATCCTGCACACCAAAACCAACAGCTCATCCCAGATGACAACTCTTTCTCCACCACCGCTCCCGGGGGGGGGGGCGTCCCCTTCCCTTCCCATGGGGGTGGTACTGCTTTACTCCACAGGTTGTGCAGGGGTAGCAGAGGGGACACCACCGGTCTGAGTCCCAGACAAGCTGGGACCTGGTGCCACGGCCGGAGGCAAGGTAGGCGGATCAGCTGGAACTGGCCTACCTTGACATGCTGTGGTAAATGAGGTATAGCAATAAGTTAAGGTTAGCAATAACCAAACCATTGTTAATCTTAACAGAATGGAACATTGTATTAATTGATCTATATACATATTGGTGTGTATTATGTGCAGCACAACATTAAGTAACATAACAGTCAGTATGTTAACAGCATACCAGTAAGAATTAAACCATAAGGCCAACAAAACAGCTAGTTTAAGAAAATGTGTTAATACTGAATCATAATAAAACATAATGGTAATAAGTCACATTTTACCAAAATATAGTTAGTTTAGCAAAATATGTTGATATTAAGTCCTAATAATAAATGAAGATAAGGGGTAGGGAGAAATATTTCATTACTGACAATGCAAACTATATCCCTGAAAACACTGATGGTAAATAATCTACAGGTGTTTAGTGTCAGTTTTTAGTACAGTCACTACAGTTCTCCTATAGCTGATTTAGCACGTACATACCTCTCAAGCTGTTAGCACTGATCAGTATGGGCCAAGCAATAACAAATGCCAGATACACAACTACACCGAACACTTTCATATAATGTGAACTTGTATAATTGCCAAGGTGTCCTGTAAGCGGATTTGGTAATACATTGTGTTCCAGGTAATTATTATTCTGGTAATCCTGTGACAGATAGATTAGGCAGTTTTAATTGCATTACGAGAAATCATGACGGTTGAGAGGCATGCCGCCTTAGTTGCAGGCATTGGAATAGAACCTAATAGCTGTGACTGCAGGGGAGATCTGCAAATAATGTAACAATTGACTGCAGCAAATTAGTACAGACATGCAAGGGATACAATCGTACTGGAAATATTTAGACAGATTTATTTAGGAATCAGTAATGCTGCTTAACACTTTATTGGTATGGCTGATAAATGTCTGTGAAATCTAAACACAATATCTGCTCATAACATGGGTTACCTCAACTATATACCTTTTGTTGCTGGAGTGGAAGAAAATGCGAGCATTTGTGACTGATATTGGTTTGGAGACAATCCTGGACAATACTATGAGTTTAGCAATACATGTTGTAGGACATTTGTTTTGCATTCTAGAACTATTAGTGTTTATACTTGACTGCAGTGACAGTACAGCACACATGCATGGAATACAGCCATACTGCATTGTCAGATTTCTTTAGGAATCAGCAATGCTGCTTAACACTTTTTATTGGTATTGCTGGTAAATGTCTGTGAAATCCACACACATTATCTGCCCATAGAGTGGGCTACGTCACCCATATACCTTTATTACCTGGAACAGGAGAAACAGAGCATTATGTGTCTGATACTGGCCTGGAGACAGTGTTACACTTGACTGCAGCAACCTTACCATAGACGAGCAATACATACAGCTCTACTGCAATGGTTGTGACAATACAATCCTGCTGTACACCATTTTGCTTACTGTTATTGGTATTGTTTATTCTTGTTGCGCTACAGCTGTACTTGCACATTTATTGCACTACAGTTCTACTAGCCCATTTATTGCACTGCATTTTTTATTGTGTGTACTTTATTGCAGCAAATGCTTTACTCTTTCTTGCTTATTGCACTACAGTTAGCATAATAAATCCATACTTACCACACTCACGGCACAACCTGGCCAGGTGCTCGGCATGGGACTCAACATTTCAAGTCCTCTCAACAGCAGCTGTTGGGAGAGAAGTGTACCATTATGCATACCAGTTTTGCAGACTTTCAGCTTGCATTTTGATAAAACAGTTGAAAGCATACTTACATATTTGTGGGGCATTCCCAGCTCTTGCCTCTAGGACCCAGGTGTCCACAGTTCCCCTTTTTCTCCTCTTCAGGTCATTGTAATGGTGACAGCACTGCTCACCAGTGTGGGGGATACCAGTACACTGGTAAGTTCCCTGGCCAACTGGTCCCAGAACTCCGCCCTATGTTCTGAGCTCTGGAAACCACCCTGCCTCAGCCTGGGTTCATAATTCTTTACCAGCAGCCCAACAAAGACCCTGGACTCCTGCACACACCATCTGTCCGACTGAAAATGTACACCCTCTCTAACACCACCTGGAAAAATATCCACAGACAATCAGACTACAGTGAATGGTGCAGAATTCCCACCTGTTGCGCCTAATATAGGCTGTTTCCACCCTTACACATCATTGAGCAGCATTCAAAAAAGCGCCGCATCGCTTAGCAGCATGCAAACCAGCACTAAAACTGGCACACCTGAGGTTTTAGCAAAGCTTAGCACTGCACAAACAGTAGTAGCCATTAGCATGTTTAAGCAGCAGTGCTATATTTCACAAATTTGTTTTTAAAATTAAACACGTATATTAAATTAAATTCCAGTCATCTTATGACTGCTATGGAGTTGAACCCAGGACCTACTAAGCATTAGGCTGTAACTCTGCCCATTTAGCTGTTTGGATATTATGAAAACTGGTATACCTTCACATTAAAAATAAAAAACAAAATACAGATGGTGTTGAAAATTTAATAGTATCAAACAAGCATCTGGCACCTCAGCTTTTCGCCTTCTAGGATAATTTACATGATGCACACAAACTTCTTTATATACCAAGTGAACCATCCAAAAAGACAATTCCATCAGTAATGCTTTAATGTTTTTTTTATTTAGAACATAATTGATTTATTGAATAATTGTATAATTATTTTATTGATGGACTTGTCTTTTTGGATGATTCACTTGGTATATAAAGAAGTTTGTGTGCATCATGTAAATTATCGTAGAAGGTGGAAAGCCGAGGTGCCAGAAGCTTGTTTGGTACTATTAAATTTTCAACACCATCTGTACTTCGTTTGTTTTTTATTTTCATTTCATTGTGCAAGTGTCTTTGTGATTTTGATTAGTATGGCAGAAGGTGTACCAGGTGATGGCCGAACTGTCGCTTCGTTTGTTTTTTATTTTCATTTCATTGTGCAAGTGTCTTTGTGATTTTGATTAGTATGGCAGAAGGTGTACCAGGTGATGGCCGAACTGTCGCTTCACCAGGAGTAGTTTTGTTTGCTGATTTGGTTTGAGAAAGAGAGGTGAAATTGGTGGGCCACGATCCTTGGTCTGTTTCTGAAGATGCTGACATCAGTTTGCAGTATGGGCAACTACAAAGACTCATGACTAAAGAAATTAGCCTATACTATGATACCAAGCTGTTGGAAAAATACATAGAGTTGAAGATTGGTCCATGTGGTTTAAGGGTTAATCAGCTTCCAGCCTGGAACTTTCAGGAAGAGGAACAGGACTTACTGGAAGAATGGAAGAAAGCTGCTGAACGAGTCCTCCGGTAGTGTGTTTTTAACAAAATGGCTGATATTAAAAGTGAATTAAACAAAGCTGAGCAGGAGGTTTTGGCACGGAAAAACAGAAAATTGGTCCGCGACATTGAAAATTTCAAAAGCTGAACCATTTTCTCATGGCAGTGTGCTATACGTGTGCAACGTATTCAATGTCGTGGAAGGACTGAGAATGCCGGTAGGAAGTCCAATTTTAGAGATTCTTCAGCATCCTAGGTAGACACGCTCTCTAAAAAGAGCGTTTCCTTTGAGGACTTAGATGGTGATAGTGCATCGGGTTCGTCGCATTTTTCTCCAGGAGCAAGCAACCATACATCGTCGCTCAGAGAAAAACAGCAAAAGGGATGGAAGAATTCAAGGAAAGGCAAGAGACAATAAAAAGTTTTGATGTTTTGACTTCTTCTGACAAGCATATTGGTGTGCCTGTTGAGTTAGATGTTTTTGTATTTAATGAAGTATTGAATAATGTTTCCTCTGAACCTGCAAATGTAAAAGAGGATTTAAAGATAGTGAATTTATGCAATGTCGAGTTAACTGGGAATGCTATTAACCTGTTAAGTAAGGGAATTAAATTCATTCCTATTAAGATTCCTACTTTGGCTGAATTACTGATGGAAGTTTAAGTATTCTGGAGGAAGTTGCATTTGAGGGTGTATTTTGAAAAAAAAAAAACAAAAAAAGTGTTAATGTTTTAAGTAGTAATGATTTGGACAGGGAAGCACTTGACATTGATGAAGAGAATTCACTTATGAACATGTCTATTTATGATTATGGTGAATGTTATGAGGAAGAAGTTAGTAATAGTCGTGGTATGTTTGACACTGGCTATTCCAAATTTCATGTTCCCCCGTTAGATGTTAAGAGTCAATTTATGTCCCCAAAATGGTCAACAGCTGTTGGTTTGTTTGAACAAATGTTGGTCAAAAGGTTGAATTTGCTTGTAATAATTTTGTTAGACATAAACATTATAATTTGACACAGATGGAATGGTTGGAACTGAAGAAATTAAGAACAAGTCTGCAGGATGTGGTCTTTTGGGAGGCAGATAAAAGGGGAAATTGGGTGATCATGTCCAGAGCTCAAAATGATGAAATGGTATATAATTAAGTAAACAGGAAGATTATAGTCTGTTAGTTAACAGTCCTGTTTTTGAATATAAGAATGAATTAATTGAGATTCTGGACAGAGGAGAAAGGTTGGGTCTGTTATCAGGGGAAGATATTAAAAAATTAGTTATTAGGGATCCCCATGACCCATACTTTTATGCAATACCTAAGATGCATAAAAGTTTAACCCATCCCCCTGGGAGACCAATAGTTTCAGGCATCCATTCCTTTGTGTATAATGTGGTGATTTGTATAGATTCTGTTCTAAAGGAACATTTGATTAGGATACCATCTCATGTCAAAAACACTGAGGATCTTTGCAAAGTTGTTCACAATATAAAATGGCAGGATGATTATTATTGGGCTAAAGTAGACGTCAGTTCCCTATATACTTCTATACAACACAGATATGTTTTGGAAGCAGTCAGTGATGTGATGGGTGAAGGTCCTAAAACATCTTTTGTGATTAGATTGAGTTCTGTTTAACTCATAATTATTTTAGGTATAACAATGATATTTATTTACAGAAAAAAGGTACAGCGATCTTATGCACCCAGTTATGCTATCCTGTACGTGGGATATTTTGAAAAACTGTTCTTATACAATACTAGCTTTTGGAAAACAAACGTCATTTGTTATAAGAGATTTATAGATCATCTTTTTTTTTGTCTGTAAGGGCCAACCATCTGATTTTGAACATTTCATCTCTGAATTAAATACCAATTTTCATGGATTAACATTTGCTATGGGTAATACTAAGATACAGTTTTTGGATGTTGAATTTAATTTAGGGAATGACCACATTATACAGTTTAGACCATTTAGAAAATTGGCAGCAGTTAATGACTTTTTGTTTGCAGGGAGTATGCATCCCCCACATTTGTGGAATTCACTTCCATTAGGGGAATTCAAGCGAATTGCTAGGAATACTTCTGAAGACAAATTGAAAAGGCAGTTTCTCTTTCAAAGCAGGGGTAGGTTATCACAGAGGGGATATAATAGGACAATATTAGATGATGCAGTACATCAGGTTTTATCTGGTGGAATAGTGGACAATGGGGTCAATAAAAAACATGTGGGTATGAATTTAAAGCCTAACTGTACAGCCAAGGAATTATTTTTTTGTGTCTAAGTATTAACCTTTTTCAAATATAATGAGAAATGTGCTACAAGATTTGTGGCATGTTGTCTGCTTGGATGATGTGGTGGGTGAGTTATTCCCAGGGATGATGAGATTTTCCTATGGGAGATGCCTTAACATGAAGGAATTGCTTAAGAGATCACTTTGGAATAATAAGAAGCATAGGGTGGGTACTTATGCCTGTGGAAGATGTAAAGTGTGTAGGTTTGTTAAAAATGTGTCCGGTATTTTAATTAATGGTAACAAATTTGAAAATAATAACTTTCCTGCAATTCTTATAAAGTTGTGTATATAATAGGATGTGGATGTAATCCTGTAAAATGGTACATTGATCAAACAAAGAGGGCAGTGAAAGTTATGAAAGTTAGAATATTAGAACATTTGGGGGACATAAGGAATTATAATTATAATAGTCCAGTGGGCGAACATTTTTGCAGGTGTCATGGAGGGAATAATAGTACATTTGTTTCAGTGTACTTGCTAGTCCCTTTCATATGAGAGGTGGTGATTTAAAGTACAAGTTACATGGGTAGAAAGATTAATTCTAAACTATGGTACTTTACATCCCAGAGGATTAAATTTAGAGGCAAATATTACCATGTGATGTTTATTAAATATATAGGGGTGTATGTGGTCATATATTTCTGGTGTATTTAATGACAATTTTAAAACAATGCTTTAAAATAATGCTTTAAAGTTTTTTTTTATTTAGAACATAATGGATTTATTGAATAATTGTATAATTATTTGATTGATTGGAATTGTCTTTTTAGATGTTTCACTTGATATATAAAGAAGTTTGTGTGCATCATATAAATTATCCTAGAAGGCGAAAAGCTAAGGTGCCAGATGCTTGTTTGGTACTATTAAATTTTCAACACCGTCTGCATTTTGGTTGTTTTTTTATTTTTATTTCATTGTGCAAGTGTCTTTCTGATACCTTCACATTATACTGCTAGGCTACCTGTTAGCATTACTGAGCACTGCACCACGCAAACATACTTAGATCAACCTAGAAATAAATAAATAATTACATCCAATTTCTATTTTTAGATGTTTAGCAACTGTCGAGTATGTATATAAAAGTGCTGCTGGGCTCTGTTGCGCTCCTCGCCGTGCCGCGTAAACTGTAATTTAAAAAAAAAAATAATGTTATTATGATTAATTATATTCGGTTTGTATTTTTAGATGTGTAGCAGGTGTGAGCTGTCTGTATGTGAGCACACCTTGGCATTGCTGTGCTCCACACCATACAAACATAAAGAGAGAGAAAAAAAAAATTCTTAAAAATAAAATATAGTACATTTAAAACATTTTACAGCATTTCAACAGTAGTGGGGAGAATTACAGAGAGCCTCACCCTGTGTACCTAACATCTGACCAGGCATCCACAACCATGGGTAGCCTCTGTACTTCTCCCTACATGGTTTCAATATCCCTGTTTCTGTGCTATTCCTTGCTAGCATGCCATCATTAATATGCGTGGCACGATGCCAATGGGGAACTGTGGCCGTGTTGGATACATTCTGTGTAGGCTCTACATGGTGCCTACATGGATTTTATTAAATCCTGGGGATAGTCTTCTTCCAGTTCATTAGTTCTAGACTCCAAAATAACATTTATTTAACATTTAGGTTGTGACGCCCGTGCACTGGCCCAGCAATCAAGGAGCCTCAATCCTTACCACTAATACCAGCGAGGGGTGTCCACATTGGGGAGGATAACAAATACACACACAGTAAAGTACAATTTTCCTTAAGAGCACACACAGATCAGTCAGTCTGGGACTGGTTTCTCCCTTTCTCTCCATATCCCCAATAGGACTCGCCACTGGCACAGCTATAGGGTCCAGATCTCAACCAGTGCTTTGTGCCCCTGCCCAAGTAGCTGACACACACACACTTTTTGAGATAAGAGTTATATACAACCACACAGACACTCCTGGGGAAGACTGGCACAGGTTCTCCAGCTGTGCCCCTTTTACCCAGACTATACAGTAGAAATCACTGCCACCACCCACTAATATTTATCCGCTACCCGAAGGCCCTTATGAAAGGGTGTCAAATTATGCTGTGTAAAATTATTATCCAAATGGTAACTGCTACTGAACGGTCAAGGCGTATTTGGAGTGGCTTTGTACAGTATCACATATATATACAGTGTACTCTAGAGCTTAAATTGTCTCTACACAAAACAGCCACAGTTGAAAGGTTTAAAAATATTTAATAATAAAATACCAGACAATACTTCTTACTACACAGTGCAAGTCAAGAGTTCAGAGATCACAGAGAAATAGTTAAAATAATACAGTAGAAAAGTTCTGACATCAGTACAGAAAAAAAACCTAATCTAATCTTACTATTTCCTAGCTATTTCTAAGAGAAAACACAGTTCTAAAATAAACTTGCATATAGAGCATAGGCAGTGCTGATGAGTTTGATGTTCTCAAGACAAATTCTAAATGCCCTCAGATTCTCTCTCCTTAAATTTGATAACAAGTGCTGCTTCACATTACATCATTCTTAACAATTTTCTGGTTTTCCCAGGCTTACAGAAACTCTGAGGTTAATGGCCCTGATCTTGCAGCTGGTCAGGAAGCCAAAGCAATAAAAGAAATTATGTATGTAAATTCTAGCCATTAACGCTGGCCTCAAAACAGTAAGTAGAATGTGTTTAGACATCTTGGCTCTGAGTTTTGACATTAAACAATTACACAATGCTCGACTTATCAGCTTTCTTACAGCAGAGTCCACTGTTATATTTTTGAAGCTCAACATTTAACAGCATTTTCTTCCATTTAAGAGAACAAGCCTGTGGCTTACATTAATATTTACAAATGACAGAATTGTCTACAAATTCTATCTATCTAAGCTGGCAGCCTTCATCTGTCTTCACATAGCCCCCCGGAGAACTCGAGCTAGTTTTTCAAGTGACCCTTGAGAAACGTTGCTTGAGGGGATTAGGTCTGTCTGAGTATACCTTACCCCATTCCATGTCTTGAGAGCCCATCTGCATTGGCATTGCTAATCCCAGTGCAGTGCTGCACTGACCTATATTTTTGCAACCCTAGGCTCCATCTTAGCAACTTGGCATTTTGCTGTCTGGCTCTGTTTAACCATGTTATGGGATTGTGATCTGTCACTACAGTGAATTTTATTCCATGCAGATAAGGCCGAAGTTTCTGCAGTGCCCACACTGTGGCTAGACATTTCTTTTCTACAGTTGCATAGCATTCCTCCCTGGTTTGAAGCCTACCACCTAGATAAATCACTGGGTGCTCTTCTCCTTTTGAAGAAATGTGGCTAAGTACAGCCCTCACCCGTCTGCCATACCCACCTGACATTTGCTGGGCTGAGTGGTCAATCCTGCCCTCTGTAGTGTGCCCAGCACCTCCCTGACATGTGGAAGGTGCTCTCGTCGGGAATGGCTGTAGATGGCAATTATCTAAGTAAGCAAGGGCAAACCCTCCTACTCCTGCTAGGATGTGATCTACCAGCCTCTGGAAAGTTGCTGGGGCATTTTTTGTTCCAAAGCGCATCTTTGTGAACTCATACAAGCCAAGAGGAGTCACAAAGTCTGACTTCTCTCTAACACTGGGAGTCAAGGGCACCTGCCAGTAACCTTTGGTAGCCCAACCCAGCTGCTCTAGGGCCTCATCTGTCCTAGGCATGGGGTAAGCATCTGACTCTGTGTGACTGTTTAATTTCCTGTAGTCCATGCACAACCTGGTGCTGCCATCCTCCTTTGGCACCAGCACCACTGGGGGGAGGCCCAGGGACTGTTGGACTCTTGAATTAACCCTAGTTCCAACATTTCCTGTATCTCCTCTCACAGAGCCTGTTCAACTCTTTCAGGCACCCTATAAGGGGCCTGCTTAATAGGCCTTTGAGGTCCTGTATCCACCTGGTGCTGCACCAGGTGGGTGCACCCTGGTTTCCCAGTGAACATGTCCCCAATCCCCTGTAACACTGCTCAGAGTTTTTGAACCTGGGGAGGAGGTAGCTGCTGGGACATTGCTATCCCTTCCACTGAGGTGTCACTGAGGAGATCAGTCACCACATCTCCCTCAGACTCCTCCTGCAACCCACTGCCAATACTCAGCACAAGGGCTTCCCTATCATGATAAGGTTTCATCATGTTAACATGGTACAGTTTGTGCTCTTGTCTCCTGCCTAGCAGTTCTACCATGTAATTAACATCACTTACCTTCCTTACCACCTTGTAGGGTCCCTCCCACGCTGCTTGTAGTGTCTGACAGGGACGAAAACCATTACCTGCTGCCCTACAGCATACTCTCTCTAGCTCAAGCATTCCTGTCATACCATATCTTTTTCTGTTGTTGGGGTTCTGCCAGGTTCTCCTGGGCCAAGCCCATGAGTTCCGTGAGCCTTGTCCTGAGGTTTAGGACATATGCCACAGCAGACTTCTTGTGAGATTCACACTCACCTTCCCACTCATCACGAATTAACTCTAGAAGTCCCCTCCACCTGTGCCCATACCGCAAGTCAAAGGGTGAAAACCTGTGGATTCCCGGGGAACCTCTCTGTAAGCAAACAGATGGGGCAAATATTTGCCACACTCTCTCTTAAACTGGTCTGCAAATGCCCGTAGCATGGACTTGATTGTAGAGTTTAACCTCTCAACAAGACCATTAGTCTGGGGATGGTAGGGGTGGTCTTCAGGTGCTTCATCCCACAGTACTTCCACAGATAAGCCAGCAGGTCTGACATGAAATTGGCACCTGTCAGTCAGTATTTCTTTTGGGAAACCTACCATGCTGAAAATCTCTAACAAAGCATTTGCCACCTTTTCTGCCTCAATGGAGGACAGTCACTTCCTCAGGGTATCTTATAGCATAATCTACTACCACTAGGATATATTTTTTCCCTATGGAACTTTGGGAACTCAGATGCCCCACAATATCCATAGCTACCTCTGAAATGGCTCCTCAATCACAGGCAAAGGCATCACAGGAGCTCTCGCCTTGTCTCCTGCCTTGCCTACCTTTTGGCACTGCTCACAGGTCCTGCAGAACCCTGTTACATCTCTGGAAATTCCAGGCCAATAAAAGTTCTGCATAATATGTCTCTTTGTCTGTTTTATACCCATATGACCTGCAAAGGGAATATCATGGGCTATGGCTAGAAGTGCCAGATGGTTGGCTCTAGGCACTACCCAACTGCTGTATTCTCTCAGCATCTAGCCCTCCCTCAGGGGTTCATTCTCTATACAGTAACCCTTTGTCCCAGTATACAGATTCCCCCTTCCCTTGAGAATCAGGCCCCTCACTAGCTACCTCTCTCAGGCCTTGCACTGTAGGGTCTGAGTGCTGAGCCTGTCTCAACTCTCTTTGTAACCCTTCCCAGCTCCCCTTCCACAGGAAGTCTGGCATCCTCTGACAGTGGTGCCTTGCTGTCAGCCTGGGTACTAGTACTCACCTCTACCTTTGTAGTCACTCTGTCCAAGGGAACATCAGTACCCACAAGTGGCTGTGGCTCACCTTCAGTCCCACTGCTACAGTTTAGATTCTTCCGTGAAGTAACCACCCCACCAGTCCTGGCTGCAAGTATGTGGTCTGTATGGGTCTCCTGCAGGCTACCAGACCCACATGCTTGCCTCGAAGCCAGACTGCATGTAACTGCATAAGCATGTTGGTACTGCCTCATCAAAATCCTTCCCTGTCAAGACATTTGCAGGATGGTAGTTCAGTACCCTTGTAGTCTCAAGACCACCTACTATTGGCATGGTCTTTCAAACTTACTGGCTCTCTCATCTTTTGTTCCGCACCTTGCCTCCGTGGTCTGTACGCCACATGGCCCCACTGGTTGCATTCAAAACATTTAACCCTTGGTCCTGGACATGTACCTGGACTAGTGGCTTCCCTTGCTACTGGCAGATTCTGTTGGGGCAGTCTGGGCTGCCCACCATGGGTTCCTTTAGACCCATGAGCAGTACTGGGGGTCCCTTTCCTGTGCAGGGATGCCCTGCTTGCTAGGTATAGGTCTCCCTTCTTCCCCAACTCCTCTGAAGTAGCACATTGTCTGTCAGTTAACCAGGTCCTCATGTTCCCATGCAAAGTGCTAAGGGCATGTTCTATCACCAGAAGGTCTGACAGCCTTTCAAAAGTGGTGATCTGACATCCACTCACCCAGATATGAAAGTAAGTGTTCAGTTCAGCAGCATATTCACACACACTTCCATCTGCCTTGTGTCTATGGTCATGAAACTTTTTCCTATAAGTTTCAGGTGTTAGCTTAAGAAATTCTAACAGACAATTCTTAACAAGAGTATAATCAAAGCATTCTTGATCAATAAGTTTAGACAACACAGTTACAACTTTACTATGGAGTAAGAAGGTCAGGAACCGTACCCAGAGCCTTTGGTCAACATCATACTGTTTACATACCCTGTCAAACATATGAATGAAACTATCAAAATTATCCCCCTCTGTAAACTGTGGAAGAAATTTACTGACATTTTGTGTTTCTGGGTCCAGTTACTCCCTTCCTCATTACCTACATGACTCTGGCAGCGAGTCAGCATCTCCTTTTCGTGCTGCCTCTGCCGCTCCTTTTTCACAGTTTCCGTTTCCAAACACCTGGCCTCCAACTCAAGTCTCTTTAGCTCCATACGGATTTTTTAAGTCTTCTGCGCAGAGGTTGAGCTGTCCGTTCCCCGAGTGTTGTACATCTCCATGACCAGTGTGATCGTCATCCTGGTTGCTGTTTTCTGATGCAGCTGAGACTAAAGCCGCAATCATGTCTGCCTTAGTCAGGTTTCCATGCACCAGTCCCCTAGCCTGGCACATCCCAGCCAGCTGGCTTCTTGTCAGCTTTCCATACTCCTCTGCTGACATGCTCGCCTTCTCTCCCTGACTAACTAAGCTAACAAAAGAAGTAAAACAATTGTGATCTGAACTGAGTATTCACTGCATGGCTGATTTTTAGAGTACAAAAACACCTTCACTGATCACTGTACACAAGCTACATGAATTCACTAGCCACACCACAACAAGCCAATTAGTGTGTGCCAAGTGTCTATATCACATAATTGAATCTGATATGGTCGAGACCATATCATCAATGTTTTGAAACTTTGAATATGTTAAAAACCAATAAAAAAAAAACTTGCCTACGTTTCAAGCAGGGGGGCAAGCCCCCCTCACCTCCACACCCCCTGCTAGTTAAATATACCAACTCCGAGATCGCACTTCAGTGCAGTAAATGGAAATCTTCCCTTATGGAGATTTCCATTAAAACATTCGATATTTCAAAACTTAGATGATATGGTGCCGACCATATCGGTTTCGAAGTTGTGAAACTTCGATGAATCAATTTAGACCCTGTGCCAACCAATTAATATGTGGTGTGGATATCCCACCACTGCCAAACAATATGTGACTCCTGTGCACTGGCCCAGCAATCGAGCCTCAATCCTCACCATTAACACCAATGAAGGGCGTCCACATAGGGGAGGATAACAAATACACACACAGTAAAGTACAGTTTCCATTAAGAGCACACAGAGATCACAGTCAGTTTGGGGCTGGTTTCTCTCTTTCTCTCCAGATCCCCAATAAGACTTCCCACTGCCACAGCTGTAGGGTCCAGATCTCACCCTAGTGGGCAAGCTAAAACCTCCAGCACCCTCACTGTCCAACCAGTGCTTTGTGTCCCTGCCCAAGTAGCTGACACACACACACACTTTGAAATGAGTTATATACAACCACACCAACACTCCTGGGGAAGGCTGGCACAGTTTCTCCAGCTGTGTCCCTTTTACCCAGATTATATGGTACAAATCACTGCCACCACCCACTAATATTTATCAGCTTCCAAAGGCACTTATGAAAGGGTGTCCATTTATACTGTGTAATATTATTGTTATGCAAATGGTAAGTGCAACTGAACAGTCAAGGCTTATTTGGAGTGGCTTTGTACAGTATCACTATGTATGTACAGTGTACTCTAGCTTAAATTATCTTTACACAACACAGCCACAGTTGAATGGTTTAAAAACATTTAATGATAATAAATAAAAATACCAGACAATACTTCTTACTACACAGTGCTATTCAAGAGTTCAGAGATCACAGAGAAATACTTAAAATAATACAGTAGAAAAGTTCTGACATCAATACAGAAAAAAAACTAATCTAATCTTCCTATTTCCTATCTATTTCTAAGAAAACACAGTTCTAAAATAAACTTGCATATAGAGCATAGGCAGTGCTGGTGAGTTGGATGTTCTCAAGACAAATGCTAAATGCCCTCTGTTTCTCTCTCCTTAAATTGATAACACAGTGCTGCTTCACATGTATTCTTAATTTTCTGGTTTTCTCAGGCTAACAGAAACTCTGAGGTTAATAGCCCTTTTGATCTTGCAGCTGGTGAGGAAGCCAGAGCAATGAAAGAAATTATACATGTAAATTCTAGCCATTAACTCTGGCCTCAAAACAATAGGCAGAATGCCTTTATCTAGACATCTCGGCTCCGAGATTTGACATCAAACAATTACACAATGCTTGACTTATCAGCTTTCCTACAGCCGAGTGCGTTGTTGTTACAAGTTCCTTGTTTAACAGTGTTTTCTTCCATTTAAGAGAACAAGCCTGTGGCTTATATTAATATTTACAAATCTAGATAAGCTGGCAGCCTTCAACTATCTTCACATAGGTTATTACCAGAAAACAAATAATTGTTCTAATCATGAATGTCTTTCTTTTTGTTACATACTTTAAAAATGTCATCATTAGTCTGTTGGTTTCAGGTGTTCAGTCACAAAAAGTACGTGTCCCAATATGTAAGACCGACTTTCTTGAGTTTTAAATTCAAATTGTGCAATACATAATATCTGTCTACTACGTTGTCATTTTTTGTTTGTATTCTCACATTTGGTCTTCTCTTCTTTTTAAAAAAGCATTTTATTTATTTTTTACTCCTCTCCTTTTAGCCTGCTGTGACTGCTGCATATGTTTGTTACTTTATTATCTGGTGCTGCAAAAAACAGACACTACTCAGTTTGTTGCTGCTTTCCTGTTTTACTTTCTGTAAATGCTGCATAAGTTAATTGCTGCAGTCTCTGCTGCCACATTACCTGGTTCTTTTTACACACAACTTTTTCGGACGTACTGAGGATGGTTATCTGCCATCTTACAAAAGTCACACAGAGAATGTTGAGAACAAAACACTTTATAACGCAAATCTGAAGTAACTATAAATTTTGTACAACAAACTGAAGGTCATGGGAATTGTTCTAAAGTTACTCTGAAAATGCTAATTTTCTACATGGTATGCATTGCTATTCCATCTGTTTGGACCAGTAAGGAACTCTGTTTCAACTGTCATATTTGTAAGCTCTTAATGCATGCTCTTCCAGAGTTAGCATAAGTAGAACCACATAAAGAACTTAAACTGTGTCAGCTGCATGGCACATTAAACCATCGCCCAAATATGAAGTAAAATGGTGAAATAAGCTTCATTCTAACCTTTGAAGGAACTAGTTTGCAGTTTGGAGCTAGGAAGTAACAGGAAATATTTAGAGCACTAATTACAGGTATGAATCTTTTGGTGTTGATGAGCAAAATATGTTCTTGTCTGGAAATGGTACAGAAGAAGGTTTAATACTGATTGCACAAGTGTGTGCCCTTAAACCAAAAATATATATGTATTTTAAAGTAAAAGTGTGTAACTCAGAACATCTACGTTTATGCACTGCCCCTAGATTCAAAGTCTAGGTTCTTTCTTTAGTATTTATAACATTTGTTTACTATTTACAAAACTTAGTGCAAGGGTGTCAGGGAGCAGAACTGAAATCCAAGTGAACATTTTGTTTATACCTAGAAAAAAATGCCCACAGATTATTGTTGAAGCGAAAACCATACTGACACCTGTCAGAAAACACAATACCTAAAACACCATCAGGTTTTAATTATCAGATTTGATGACAACTGTGGAGGCTTCTCCATATTTGTTCATGCCCATAATCACCTCTGGGCAGATTCCCAGAGACCCACAAATTGATCTCCTTGAGCTCCAAATCAAAATAAATGGGGCCAGCTTGCTTTATAGCCTGTTATACGACACACTGCATGTCCCCCGAAAATCATGTAAGGTTCATAAATGTTCTTGAACTTCCATTATTTTGGGATACTTTAACCACCCCTCAGTAAACTAGAGTACTTTACCTCCAAAGTAGGATATACTCATAAGTTCGTAAATATTTAACAAATGGCTCCCTGAACCAGACTGTTAACAAACATATTTTTCTTCACCTTTCAAATCTCTAAACCCACTGAAATCTGTTCCTTATTGACATGTTGACATTCGAAATGCAGAGTGCTGAAAAGCCAAAAGAAAAGACCGAAAACCCAGGAGAACAAATTTCAAATATCACTTTTCTCCTTTAACCTGCCTCCCCCAATGTGAAGCAGCAAGCCCCTCCACACCCTGATCATGTATACAAACTCTGAGATTCCCATACCAGCGAGAAAAAGGAATATCTCAAAATGCCCATATTGGATTTAGCATTGGTTTTGGGATTTTGTTTGGTGGGTCCTGACATTTCAGATAGTTATCCTGAAATCTGCAAGAGGTTATCCTGTTCAATTCTTGGTTTGGGGTACCTTCTGTGTGGAGTTTGCATGTCCACCCTGTGTTCATGTAGGTTCCCTAGTATTTCTCTCACATTCCAAAGACATGCAGTAGGTGGATTTGACACACTAAATTGGTCATAGGTGTGTGTGTGTGTGTGTGTGTGTGTGTGTGTGTGTGTGTGTGTGTGTGTGTGTGTGTGTGTGTGTGTGTGGTGTGGAAGAACAGCAGCCGTTGGGCTAGCTACCAGGTGATGTAAACCTTGGCTCTAGATTGTCACTGTTGAAGTGGTACCCAAGCCCCATGTGCAAAAGTGTGTGTGTGTGTGTGTGTGTGTTTGTATGTATATTTTTTTCTTTTTCTTTTTCATGTTCTGCATGCTTTGGTTGAGAGTGATAGAATGGGGGATTTTATTTACAGGACAAAGTGTTGAGTTACAGTGGATACTGAGACTTGGTGCACATCGGGAGTATGGATTAAATGATTCTGTCCCTATGAGACCTGTTTTGGAATCTAGGAAGTTGAAATGATATGCCCTACAATGCAACATAATACTGAGTGCTGTTGCCTTAATTTTTTAAGTGAGCAGTAACATTTTTAACAAGGGAGAGTTTTGAAGGGAGTTTTGTCAAGTATGATTGTATAATTGCTTTTAGCTTGATTGTATATATGAGGATTCAGTGCTGTGTTTTTTGTCTGATAAAGGAGTGCAGTTCATTGCGAAAGCGCTCACATTCAATAAATTTTATACTGTTTTTTGGAGCTTTTACTACTGTGTGCCTGCCTTGCTGTTGCACGGATTTTTTTAGATCTTTAGGATGCATATGGTCGTATCAAAATAGAGAGACGCTCCTAAAGACACTTGTGCTTTCGGCTAGGAACCAGTCATTACCAATTCAACACTCCATTCGATGGCACTTCATTGTTTGGTCCATCAGTAAAAGAGGGTGTTTACCAAATGTATGACAGTGGTAGCAGCTCACTTGAGACTAAAAGGATTCCGAGTGTTTCCATATGTAGATGACTGGCTCTTTACTGCCCCTCCAAGCATCTCTTTCTGCATGCCAGGGACTATTTGCAAGTTGTTTGGTATAACAGTAAACTATGCCAAGTCAAACTTAACACCAGTCCAGAGCCTGGAGTTCAGTGGTACACTTCTGGATTTGACAAGACAGGTAGCATCTCTACCTCCGCATCGCATTTCCACCATCAGAAATCAGGTTCATCTTCTTTCCCATCCATTTCCATCAGCAAGATCAGTACTTCAAGAACTAGGTTCTATGGCAGCAGCCATTTTATTGCTTCCTTTGACACGTTTCTTTATGCACGTTCTTCAGTGGACTCTAGTTATGCAGTGGTCCATTCTGCATCAACCCCTGTCTTTTCCAGTCAAGCTTACTCCAATTTGCAAACAACATGCCGACTGATGGCTGCAGTTGGACGATATTGATCTACGATGACCTTTTGTTCTACCACTCCCAATGGCTACAGTGACCACAGATGCTTCTCAGTTGGGGGGGGGGGGGCATTTCTTGGGAAGAAATGGTCCAAGACATGTGCCCCTCCCAAGAGACCCAGATTGCACATCAATGTTCTAGAGATGAGAGCAGTCCTGCTTGCGTTGTAGGCTTTTCAGGATGCTCTCCCTCTAGGTACTATTACATTTCAGACCAATAACATGTCTGTAGTCTGTTACATCAACAAACAAGGAGGAACTCCATCTTATCCCCTCTGTAGAGAGGCCATGAGAGTGTGGAAATGGGTGATCTCATCAGTGTTAGTGGACAAACTAACAGGTCTATTTTGAAGCCTCACGAGAGGTCTCTCAACCAGGCTTTGGTGGAAATGATATTCTGTTTGGGCCAACCGTACAACCAGTTTGTGACTCCCCGCAACAAGTGCAGCAGGTACTTTGTTCTTATCCCCCCGCAGGGGGGAGTCACTGAGAGATGATCTAGTCCATACTCTGCCCTCTGGTCTCCTTTATGCTTATCCCCCTCTCACCTTGATTCTGAAAGTTCTGCAGAAAGCAAATCTGATGAAGAGCTCAGTAATCCTCATTGCCCCTTTCTGGGTTTGGCAAGTATTGGTTCCCCTTCCTATGGTCTCCCCGTTGTTATCCTCCATGGATACTGGAGCCAACTCCAGATCTCTTCTCTTGTCTGTCAGGGATCCAACATCCCAACATACAGGCCCTCTGACTAACTGCATGGTTTCTGCACTTCCAGTAATGGTTAGACAGCCCAGGCTGTCTTCCTCTGTATGTAACATTATTTTTGGCTTTTCAATGAGGAGCTACCAGTAAAGCATAAGAGCAAGTGGAAAAGATTCTCCCTTTGGTTTTGAATAATGAGTTTGACCCTTTCTCTGCTCAAGTTTCTGTTATTCTTCAATTTTTTAGCAACCCTTTTTAAAGAAGGAGCAAGTTTTTCTACAATTAAACTTCAGCCGGCAGCCAATTTCTAATTTTCAAACATGGACAAAATTTTATTTGTTGGCTTCTTCCAAATTATACAGGGCTTTTCAAAAAGGTACATTTCTTCTAAGAACTCCAACAAAGAATCCCTCAACTCCTTGGTATTTGACAGTTGTGCTGTAAGGTCTAACTTTGAAACCTTTTGAACCTTCAACTAAATTTGATTTAAAATTCCTTTCATGGAAAACAGTCGTCTTAGTAGCCATTACTTCTGCAAAGAGAATATCTGAACTCTAGGCTCTTTTTTTTTTCTTAAACACCCTACGTCATTTTTTATAAAGATAGGGTTACCGCAGACAAATCCTTCTTTTTTTACCTGAATTGGATTCTGAAAATAGCATTAACCATGCCATTCATGTACCAGTCGTCTTTCCAAATGTTTCAAATAAAGGAGAGCACATGCTGCATCTCCTTGATGTACACTGACATTTAACAATTTTTATCTTAGCAGAACAAATTAGAACGTTAGATCAACTCGTTCTCTTTTTTTCACCAAAAAGGCTGGGTTGTCCAGTCTCGAAAATCACTGTAGCCATATGGATTATAGACTGTATTTCTTGGATTTATTCTCAACAAGGCATGACCTTACTTAACTCTCAAGGCTCATTCAACCAGATCCATAGCTGCTTCATCTGCTTTTTGGTCAAGAACATCTGTTGATGATATTTGCACTGCAGCTACATGGTCCAGTGCTTACACCTTTGTTAATCATTACAAATTGGATATTGTTTCTAGAAACCGAGCCATTTTAGTTCGGTGGTATTCTGGAATATCCTTCCATGAGGGCCACCCAAGATCAACATAGCTGGGGAGTTTGTCCTGTGCATTTAGGAAGAATGAAAAGGACATCAGATTTAAGTTATGTATTCACCATAACTAGGCATCTGTGTTGTCCATTTTTATTCTTCCTCAACTTCCCTCCCATCCACCCCTCATCCATCTTTTCAGGAAAGACTTGTAGGATTTTATTGTATTTGCAACCTAAAATTCTGCTTTTGAGCCCTTCCTTTCTCTGTCAGCTATACCTATCTCTGTTTAGCTATAGGGTTATATGGCAACAAACTTGATCTGAAGTAATGGGAATGGTTGTGCATTATGAGTAGAGGGAGGAGCTCGAGTGCTGGATCCAAAGTCTGGAATAGGCAGTAACCTACTGACCAGTTAACACATTGGCAAAGGGAGAGTTAGATAAGGATTGTATATAAGCTGTGTAGAAGCCCAGATACCCCAAAGCACAATGCAGAAATCATTCAGGACATAGGGGAACCTCCAAAAACTTGACCTGTCTCAGTTTGGATTTGTCAAGTGGAGGTCATGCTTACTCAGCCTAGTAGATTTTTTTGAAAAGTTCACCAAAGAAATGGATGAAGACAAAACAGTATACACCTCATGCCTCAACCTGACGAAATCTTTTGGCACAATTCCCCACAGATCTGAACCTATGCGTTGAGGAAGAATGAAAATTGACAACACAGATGCCTAGTTATGGTGAGCACTTAACTTTAAAATTCTGTTTAACCAGTAGGATGTTACTGGAGTGGGAATATGCTTGAGTACATACAGCATCTTTGGCTAGAACAACAGTGACAGAGCTGAAATTTAACCCACTGTGAAAGACTCAGCCTATACATTATATGGACTTGAAGGAAAAGAGTTCCATAGTGGCTTCTGTTTTCATGCTGGCATCTATACTATATCCCTGCACAGTATTAACCTTGGGTTCTTAGGAGGGGAAATGTTACATTTAATCAGGCTTACCTAATTATCATTAGAAAGCTTTTCTGTCTCCTTATTTGCTTTAAGTAGCTGTTTTAGCCAGGTGAGTTTTCAGTCTGTAGCATTTCTGAACCCCCCCCCACCCCAAAAAAAAATTAAATAAATAAACCTGATTGGGATATATGTTCTAGGGTTTCTCATCAGGAGTAAACACTTTTCCACAAAGAGCAAGGAATAGCTTTTGACCCCCTGTCAGTTCCCAAACTTTAAGCACTTGGTGGACCCATATCATTGCTGCCAGCTGCTCAAAAGCATTGATAGTGGGTAACCCTATTTTGTGCCCCTTCCTAGAAGGAATGTTGGTGTAACCTACTGACGAGTTAGCACATTGACAAAGGGCGAGTTAGATAAGGATTGTATGTAAGCTGTGTAGAAGCCCAGATACCCCAAACCACAATGCAGAAAATCCCATCTTGATGATACTGCAAAAGCAGGTTGAGCATACCTTTTGACTACTTGCATATGTAATAGTAATGCATGCTAATGGTCTATGCTGTATCTACCCTTGACAAAGCCTTCTTGAGAGTCCACAACCAATTTAGGCAACAAGGGGAGTTGCTCTTTTGGCTAGAATTTGCGTATAGCCTTGTTTCCACAATTGTGAGAGAAATTGGCATGCAGGTTCCTGGTACTATTAGGATCTGTCCCCAGTTTTGTCAGTACTGTCATACAGAATTTCCCAATAAACAGAGGCGTTTTCTGTGATTGTCTAATAATGTTAAATAGGGTCAGTAATATTGGGGATGCCTGTTTTTAGGCTGTCGGGTCCCAATGCCTCACCGCTTCGGGTAACCCGAAGGCCTGTAAAAACCTCCTGTGAATTACTTTGGATAGAGTTTCAGCATCTTCCCACTGAATGTTACTAAGGGTAGATACTGTCTCCTAAAAACTGAGCATATTCATGTTCTTCACTCTTTAAACTGCTCCAGAGTTGGCAGAAATGAAGGATTCTTTAAAACTGCAGAAACTCTTCATACTCTGGGAATCTCTAGCCAAGCCAGCCCCCCCCCCCCCAACGCAATCAATTGTTGGTTGTGCTTTTCTCAGTCGGAACCTGTGAGCCACAGCTATATCCCCAGTTTGTCTAAGTGAGCCCAAACCAGGAGTGCTGCTTGCATAAGTATAATGAAGATCTCTCTGCCAGATCTTCATTGTTGGCATTTGGCCTTTTTATAATATTGAAGATCCAATTTTATTTTTATAATTTGGTGCCATGCACTCTTATAAACTTGTCCCACTTTATATCCTCACCTCAAGACTGCTTATGTGCCTTTCAATCCTGTCTATGAACTTAGTCTTAGCCTCTCTAAAGTTCTCTGTAAAACATGTCTATACTTCTTTCTTTATCCTAGACATACTGTCAAGGTCTTCAAGCACCAAGCCCTGAAACCATCACTGTCCTGCAGGCCCCACTATAAGGGCAGCTTTACTACTTCATGATCTGAAATTGGGCAGATGTCCTTGAAACTAAGCAGTGTAAGCAGCTACAGGACTTCCCTGATGGAGTAATGAATGTATATCCTGGATATGACAACCAGTGTAGCATACAAGCATCAAGTAGGTGTAGCCTATTGATAGTGGTACACAGCATGGCTCAAGCCTTAAGGTGGTGATCTACCTAGGACTAAATTTAATACTGTGTTAAGTCCCCCTAGAGTAACCAACACCTGTTTGGTATTAAACTTGATTTGGACAGCCATACAGTCTGTTATGAAAGCTGAGCCATTATAGATGGGATCATATAATGAGCCTTACATCACACACCTGTCTGGGATTTAAACTACAACTGAAACAAACCATCCACATTTATCTTTCTATCGAAAAGAGTCCAATCTAGTCTAGGATGTATAAATGTAGTTGTTACCCTTTTTTTTACTGAAGATAGGCTGGATATGAGAGGGCCTACTAAACAAAGCGTGTGCTTAATGCTTCTCATGAGCTCTTTTTATAAAAGTGATATCACCATTGACTTTTATTATCCATTTCCCTAACACATTAGGTTTCACATTTGAACCTAATCCTGTAGCGTTAATTTTGAAGACTCATACTGTGGGTATAAACACTGCAAACTGAGTTAGAGTAAAGCCAAATAAGCAAGCACAAGTTTTTTTTTTTTTTTTTTTTTTTTGTCAAAGCCTTTGTCTTTCAGGCTCAGTGCAGTTACTGCCAACAACAAGAACAATAAGTGAGTCCCAGCTCTACTTTCAAAGTCTGGATAAATTTATTAAATAAAGTTCAATATATTTACAAAATTAATTTCTCTAGCGCGTATAAATACCAAATTAGCCAACTATGAGAAAGATCTTATTGATCGTAAAAAATACAAGTTAACTAGAGACATTAGAGACTATGAACACAAGAGGGCGTTTGTGTTCACTAATAATCAGAGAATTAGAAAGAAGGCCGTTACGTTTCAGAGAGGAAATCCGGTGTCTGAACCGTATAAAATTAAAGGCTTCCTGTCTGGTGAAAGCGGCGCGTCATCGTGGGAAGAAGATGATAGAGAGAACTTTCCTGAATTGCCAGGAGCCGCGAATTCGGAAGGTTTTCAGAAGACATTCTCGAATTTCAATGGACATTATACAAACTCCAGGAAAAGAGGCTGGAACAATTCAGAACGCCATAGAGACTCGGGTGATGGACATTTTAAAAGAGGTAGATGGGCTTGAATTTAATAATGAGACTATAACTAATAATTATGTAATTAATTTGTCTAATTATGTTTTGGATAGTGTTGAAATGGGTATTTTGGAAAAGGGGCTAAAATTTGTCCCTACTTGTTTTCCTAAAAAATATGAATTAAGAACAGAACTATTCCAACTATTTCGTAAAATGAATCTTAGAGAATACTTTTGTAGGTACACCCCTTGTCTTTCCACTAATGTTAACAGTTCTACTGTGGAAATACCTAATAGTGATGTAGAGAGTGATGAGAGCTTCTACTCTTGTACATCAGATAACGAAGATATAATTAATGCATATAGCACTTTTGATACGAGTATGTTAAAATCTAATAGCTCTTTTTTACCTCCTTATAAGAATGCAATGATACAGAAATTTGAATGTGTGTTAAACTTAATGGTAGAAAAAGAACTAGAATGTTTTTTGAAACAAACACATCACTATAATTTAACTAAAATAGAATGGAACAAATTACGAGCACTTAGTAAGAATGATAACATAGTTTTCAAGCCCTCAGATAAAGGGGGAAAACTGGTTATATTAAATGCTTGTGATTACTATGAGATGTGTATGAAACATCTTGGTAACAAAGATGTATATCTTGAGACCAATGTAGCTCATGTGAAAAAAGCAGAAATTGACTTTAATAACTTATTACAGAAAGGAATCAGGTTACATTATTTTACAAAGTCTGATGTTGACCAAAAATAACTATTAAAAATACCCAAATGGCAAGATTTTTTTGTCTGCCGAAGGTACACAAAAATCTAGATAGCCCTCCAGGCCGTCCTATTGTGTCAGCTCATGGCTTTTTTACATATAACATGTGTACTTTAGTACATGAAATATTAATTAAAAAAGTTTTGACATTACCTTCTTATATCAAAGACTCCTATGACTTCCTTCAAAATATTAAAAATATATGTTGGAAGGAAGGAATGTATTTTATTACTGTTGATGTAGAGAGTCTATATACAAATATCTCCCATTTTTGGGGATTAGAAGCTATTAAGTTCTTTTTGAGTGATTGCCCTAAAACTCATTATGTATTAGAAATGGTAGAATTCTGTTTAAAAAATAATGTTTTTGAATTTAATGGTAAATTATATAAACAGTTAACCGGAACAGCGATGGGAGCAGCATTTGCTCCAGCTTATGCTAATCTATTTATGGGGATGTTTGAAAATGAATTTTTATATAAGTTATATTTCTTTAATACACATGTTATAAAATATTATAGATTTATTGACGACCTTATTTTTATTTGCAAAGATGGTTATGAAATTTCTGATCAATTTATTCATGAATTAAATATTAATCAGTATGGTATAAAATTTAGTGATGTACAGATAGGTTCTGAAATTAATTTCTTGGATATTTCTCTAAAAGGTGTTAATAATCAGTTTATACATACTAGTATTCATAGAAAATTTGATGAAATTAGTTGGAAAATGTGTGGAAGTAGTTGTCATCCGACACATACTTTAAAAGCTATTCCTTTTGGAGAATTTACTAGAATAAAAAGACTTAACTCTGATGTTAATCTAGTTTATGATGAGTCTCTGAGAATGGCTGTTATTTATTAATAGGGGATATGATGTCACTGCGATTAAAAATAGTATTATAAAAGTGTTTAAAGAGAGTTTTCATATAAAAACAAATGATGGAGAATGTAATAAATATAGATATAATAAACATATAGTAAATGAAGAAAAAATATTTTTTGTGACAAAATATACAAATTTCTCTGACACTATGAATGAATTAATCAGACAATATTGGAATGTTATTAAGAATGAAATTGATTCCTTAAAAAATATTAAATTGATTGTTTCATATAAAAAAGCTAAAAGTATTAGGGATTTTCTAGTCCATAGCATCTTTAAACAACCCAAAATCTTTATAGTTAATAACATTAAAGAGTTAGGAACTTTCCCATGTGGCAGTTGTTCAGTGTGTAAATATATAGTAACTGAAGTAGAAAAAATTAATGGTAAAAATTTCACTGTTAGGGCCAAATACTCCTGTAGAAGTAAGGGATTAATTTATGTTATTTTTTGTACATGTAATAAATACTACATTGGTGAAACAAAGAGAATGTTGGCAGACAGAATAAAAGAACATGTTAGGGATGTAAATAACAAAAAACTAACTAGTCCCATTGCAGAACATTTTAATTTATGTCATGGTGGGGATATTAGTTGTATGAAAACAACAGTTTTAGAACATGTACCACTTCATTTTAATAATGTTGACTATCAGAAAAACATACTAAGACAGAAGGAATCTGTTCTAATTATGAAATATGGCACTTTGGTTCCGTATGGTTTGAATAGGGAATGCAACTGGCAAAGCCTTATTTAAGGCTATTTCTTTAAATCTTTACTTTGCCATGCTCTAATTGAATAATAATTTAATTGAATTTAATTAAATGTTTTACAAGTGTATATAAGTGGTCTTTTAGTGATTGTTAACTTTTTACTCTAAAAAGGCTGTTGGCCGAGGCGCTAGAGAGATTGAAAATTAATTTTGTAAATATATTGAACTTTATTTAATAAATTTATCCAGACTTTAAAAGTAGAGCTGGGACTCACTTATTGTTCTTGTTGTTGGCAATACAGTTGGTTCTTTTCCTGTTGTTTTTTTCAGTGCAGTTACTGTTAAGAATAAGTGCAAGTCATCTGAAAGTACTGATAATCATTGACTTTATTCAGATTATGGTCACCCAATATAATATACTTGGGTTACACTGGATTAAAAGAATTTAACAGAAATTTTGTAAGAATTTGAATTTGGGGCCAGATTCATTAGCACTTACACTAAGTGTACACTGAGTGTACATGATCTGTATTTAAGAATATCCAGACATTTTTTTTATGCTTTCTTGTTATTCAGAAAGATTACACTTAAGTGTATATGTGGTCTACAATTTGTGATAACCTTTATGAATCCCCCTCAATATTTAAGCATGCAAGAAAATCAGTAGGAAAATTAAAAGTGGGAGGAAGAAGGTGTGAGTTATGCCTGTGTTTGTTCACTCCGAATGGTATATATATAAGAATATCCCTACCACATTTTTTGTACTTTCTAGTACTCAAAGTGTACATGTAGTCTACACTTTGTGGTAACCTTTATCAGTTCGTGTCAATATTTAAACTTCAAGAAAATCAGTAGGAGCACTAAATTAGGAGGAAGAAGGTGTGAGTTATGCCTGTGTTGTCTGCTCGCTTAGAACGGTGTACACTTAGTATAGGTGTTATTGAATCCCGGGTCATGTTAAACAGATTAGAAATAAGCTCAGTCTTAGTATCATCAGTGTGCGTAGAAATCCAGTACTGACTACATGTCTGTAAGAAGGAAGGAATATAAACAGAATTGGGCCCAGCACCAACCTCCCAGATGTTGTAATAGACCGATTTTTAATACTGTCCATGCACATTAATTTTTTGGCTACCATACAATCGACATTTGCTCCAGTCTGTAATAAATGGATTATTTACTTCTGTCATAGAAACAACAGTTACATGTTGCAGAATACTGTCCAACACCTATACAAGATCAAACCAAAAAGAAATAACTCCAATCCTAACATGTAAATCAACAGCTTTACTAACATTCATTGAATACTGTTAATCTTGCCAGTATTGCTATCAGGTTAGTGAATCCATGTTGATTAATATTTCAGTGTAAGCCAACAAATGTATCGTTTTCAAGAACTGACCTGAAATTATGCTGTTAGACTAATTGACCAGTAAATATTAATCTTGTGAGAGGTTCCTTCCTTTTCTGTTGATACAAGATTGGTCATTTTCCAGTCATTTGGTACAATCCCATTAGCAAAGTATTGAATAAAACCATAAGATATGACAAAATGGGCTTCCAAACCTTGCAGTGGAGTTACCTGGTATGTAATTTGGACCCATAATACTGTTTTTATTCATGTTTTTAATGTTACTGAATTCCATACATGGTATAAACACCACCTCTTTCTTGTGTACTCTGCCACTTTGCTGTTTATTTCGGCCTTCATCTGTACACTACATCTTGTGCTGTACCTTTCTGTTGTGTCTGTATTGTTGTCTGCACGTGGATACTGCTTAGGCCACGCTTGCATAGTAGACTGTATTGACATTGCGCAGTCTGTGGTCTCTATCCTGTCAGCACATTCTAACTTTTATGTATATATTATGTGGCTTATGTCATGGCCTCCTGTATATTGCAACCTGCCGGTTGGGGTATGTGGTCTACAATTCAAAGCTGTAAATGATGCAACTTCCTTGTGAACCAGGGGTGCTTTTTTGTCTGATCTTATTTTCTCAGCCTTTTGCTTTTATCATACTTTAGAAGCTTTATATCTATAAAGACCTAACTTGATACTTTTTTTTTTTTTTAAAGAAAACTGATTTTTTTGCCAGTAGTTGCTAGTTCATACTTGCAAGACTAGATTATTATAGTTGAGTATTTTGCAAAGGAAAATAAGGCATATAGTTTTGTTTATTGGTATTTTTTGCTGTGCGTGGTAATTCTCTCTATTCCGCTGCTGAGATGTTTGTAGAGCTTGAAGTACCGTGAGCGCACACTGAAATTGTTGAAAAGACAGCCTTGTTAAGCACCGTTCTGATGTTGGAAAGGTGTTCTAATAGGCTTTTGCTAAGTACCTCTGACTGCTGTTAAACTCCAGCCTTGCTCTAAATTGTAGACAGCATCCAAAAGTATAGGAGAATAAAGTGTTTCACATCTTGGAAGCCATGCACACTGTCCAAAAGGCAAACGCACCTCTCTCTCATTCTCTCTCACACTTTTTTTAAGCTTCTAGATGTCTGTCTGTCTGGCAGTACTATTTCACAGCTTTGAAAACTGAATTGCTAAGTTCATGTTCCTGCACTTTTTTCAGGTAGAAGTAATAGTAGTAGTAATACACTGGTGCATTTGAAGCTCCAGACTTTATAGACAATTTCTTTTGAGCATAACTGCTTGTTATGTGTTCTTGACATAGATGTAAAGATTCCGCTGTAGAGCTTTGCTTTTTTTTCCACGCTTAGCAAATTTCTTGACATCCATATGTTGAACTTGTAACAAGGTGGTTATGGTCAGAAACCCAATTATAATTTCCTGTATTTTATGGGAGCTATCCTTAATCGTTAGAGAATAGTGTTTGAGTAGAATTGGGAACATTTTTATTTTTTTGTCATAAAAAACCCCCCAGAAAAGCACAGTATTTCTACATTATACTCATTTGTATTGACAATTTTCCAAGGGTTTTCTGATCCGAGTTGTCTCCTTTTGGTCTGTGGCCATTATTTCTTTGTTTCTCTGGTTCATTTTCTTGCATTGAAGCATTTTAATGAGAAGTTTGTAACTGCTGTACTGTTGCACAGAGGGAAAAGAGGTCAAGTTAAATATGTGTTTCATGTTTGTTCTGTTGTTTTTAAGTAAGTCCTATGTTTGCTCACCATTTGTGATGATTGCATTTGCATTTTACCGGATGTATATGGTAAATTCATTGTAATCAGTCCATCATTTGCGCATAAAAATAAGCTTCAGTTGTGCAGGGATTGCAGTGATGATGTGAAAAATTATGTAGGGTATATTTTCTGCCTTGAAGCTATTGGTATTCTCCATTCCTCATCTATATAATATATAATGACCGTTCATTTGTACTGTACCGGGTCTTACAAAATTTCTGAGTAAATTGCAGTTTCTTTGAAGTGTTGGTGTCAAGACAAATGTTTGCCGGTAGAGGCAAAATGATAGAAGAACATTGTCAAATTGTGTATATGGAATCTGTGGAGCCGAAAGCCAAGTGCCATATATTAAGCAGGGGAGGGGGTGAAAAGTGCTGAACAGTTTTCAGTACCCTGTTATTTTTAGCTTGAATGGTGACCACAGCAATATAGCACTGATTTTGTATAGTGCTTTTTCTTTCTGATTTGGAATTTAAAGGGTTTAAAATAGCTTGTTCTTGATTATTATTTTTATGCAATTCACTCTTATTCTCAAGTCCCTTCTATCCCCTTTGTTGTGTCTTCATTGTGGATCATAGTTATAGATTACAACAGATGGTGATAGTCTAGCTGAAATTCTGTGTCAGATATTTAAGTGTAAGTTACTGTGTAAATTGGGTCTTCTTTTCACAGCATTTTTTTTGTCAGATTTTAGAATTTGGTACACTAATCCTTGGTGTTTGTGTAGACCCAGCTTGATCCGCCTTTTTTTTTCTTTTAAAGAAATATGAAAATTAAGACTACAGAGTTTGTGGTTGATTTGCTGTAAAATCGTTTTCAGTAGTGAAGAAGCGAGTATTGATGTTTTTTGTAATTTGCATGCCCCAGCATAATGAAGTTTTTTAAAACATTATTATCAACAGAATTTAGCATTTAATTTATTTTATTTTATTGCATTGATTATTGGGTGACCAGGTTAATTCCACTAAGCCAGTGCCCTCCTTTTAGAGTAGGACTGGGATGGTGTTCATAGTGACTAGGGAAAATTTGACCAAGGCACTGGGGAACTTCCCCTGCACTTTTTTTTTTTTGTATTCAGCCTTGCTACCACTAACTCAGACAAGTGGGACCTTGGCTTAATGCCGAATGCAAAGGATGCCCCCCCCCCCATGCTACTGTGTAATGTCATTGGGGCCTCATAAGGGTTTCATCCTTGTACAGAAAGGAGTTGGCATTCTATTCATAATTTTATCATTTGAATTAGTGTGTTGTCCTTGGCTCAGTGTTGAGTGAAACTGTCGTACACAGGACGGTGGCTGTAAAAGGTCCAAGGACCAACCCACTTGCCAGTAAATAAAAAAAAAAAAAAAAAAAAAGTAAAAATGGATTTCGGAATGGATGCATGGCAGTTTGCATGGTGATTTGATACCTCTAGGAATGCCAAGCAGCAGTTATGGCATCAGCACTCTTATGCAGTTGAGAGAGCATGCTGACTGTTTGACTTGAGGGAAGAGAACATTTGCCTTGTAGGTGTATGCATGTGTAAGTCAGATCAGTTTTATTTGAACACCAAGCAGTGGTATTTTCTTTGTTTGGAAGAACTAGGTATTACCCTAGGAACTGAGTTCACTCATATTTCAGTATACAGTGCTCCTTTGCCTACACTAACCCCCTGCTTCACAGATGAGTACTTGAGAACACTGGCATACCTAGCAATAACTTCAGAAGTAATGGTCCACAAGTGTTTAACAGGGCAGTAAAGTTGTGTTGTATATTTAGCCTGAATTCCATGCATTCGTCTTGTTAAAAGGAGGAGGAGGGATGGGCTGCTTTATATAGGAATTGTGCTGCTCAGTGTCAGGATTTCATACGTGAAGCTTCCCTGTATAGTTCACATGTACAGTGCTGGAGTTTTTTTCCATTTAGTTTCATACTTTACTTTTCTCTTTCCCCGAATGTGTTTCAGTATGCATCATTCAGCTGTTAGAACTAGTATCTTGGGTTTTGATCTAGTTCTAAGTACATGTGGCATCTGTAGTAAATGATGTAAAAAGAAACGTAATAGTTGGATAGTGCCTTTTCACCCTAAGATTTATTTATGCAAGAGCTTGCTTACAATCATTTTCAAAACTTAGCAATATCAGGATCTAAACCTGCCTAGCTGTCTCTCTCTTTTTATGTGCTTGTTTTATTAAAAGTTTTGTACAGATCACTGTGAGTGGAACATGTTATTTTACAAAGTAAAATAAAAATCTGGAAGATTTAGATCTTTCCCTCTTCAGTTGCGACTTCACTTACTTGGGAAGGTCAAGAATAGAGGTCCCTGTATTTGAGGAGATGGAGAGCTAATGAAAAGATGTCCATTTTCAGAAAACAAGCGTTTAGGATCACACCACAGACAACTTTCCCAGACAGCCTGCCACCCCCACCTTCTAATCATGCACCATACAGTCCTCGCTGTCTAGTTCTTCTTTGCCCTACAAAGACATCAGACCAGAACTAACTGCCCCAGTGTGGTATTTCATGTTTTTAAGAGAAAATTATGGCGGAAGTTGTCATGTTAATTGTTTGTTTTCTGTTTTATTTAACTTTTAGTGTTGAGCAAAATTCAATTTTCCTTTCTTTTATCAGAACCCCCTTTGAACCTAAGGTTTTTAATTTTCAAAATATGCTTTGGTTAGGCCTTCCTGCCCTTGACAGTCCCATTAAATGCTTGCATTGCTTATGATCTTATCGTGGCACCCATCATTGTAGTATATGTTTGGGATTTATGGATGTAATATATGAATATGTAGAAAAGCCTTGTAGAGTTTTCTTCTTACTCAAAAGTTTTTTGTTCTTCAGAAAAAAAATATGTCCTTGTAACTTCATCTTCCACATTTTGTCAGCCCCTTAAAAAGAAATGTAAGAATCTTTATATTTAAAATAAGTAGTGTTAGTGGCACAGCAGATAGCACATAATCCTTTGGTGCAGAAGGCTGGGGATTCCATTACCACACCAAGTAGATGGATTGCTGACATTGCAGTGCAGTAAGTGGTGTGGGGGTGGGGTGCTGAACTCCTAAGTGTGTCATCCTTTGGATGAGAAGTTAAATTGAGGCCCCATCTGCTTGAGTTGGTGTTAGCTCAGGTAGATGTAAAAGATCCCACAGCACCTTTTGAAAGAGTAGAGGAAATTCCCTGATGCCCTGGCCAGCTTTCCTTTAGTAGTATAATCACCTTGGATCTCCCTCAAGAGGCCACTAGCCTAATGATACTAACCCAGTCAACAAAGAGATCACTATATGGATGGATAAAAAAGGTCTGTTCTTCTAAAGTAGAAAGTAATTTAGCCTTTATCCACTCCCTTATTCATGCATCAAGACCTTTCTTCTCCTGCATTTTGTTCCAATTGGTGCTAAAAGATACACATGAGCTATTGAGCGATATTGTTAAGCTTTCCTCAGGGGAATAGTAGTATGGTCCATTGTTTCCTTTTCTGCAGCTTTTTCAGACTTTCTCTCTTCTCCCTGAACCTGTAACAACCATCCACATAAGACAGCTCCCTGCTTTGTCAGCCATAATTTGCAATCAGCTGGCTTTTGCATTATGTAGTCCTGAGTTTGGTGGAAGCTGACATCAGTTGTGGGGAAGGGAAAAAAATCTGCATTCTCAGAATTGTGGCATTTTCATCATTTCCACTGCCACGGTGGCATTTTGGGTTATCTACCAAGGTAGGTAACACAGTACTGGCTGGCTTTCAAAGGCTCAGACTCTGCTCCCACTCTCTTCCTATGATAGCTGATTGGCTGAGCATATCCTTAGAGGGAAGCCTACAGGTGCCAAAGAAGTGTGTGTTCAGTCTTTTTATGCCATCCAAAGAAGAAAGTTCTCGGACTGTACACAGGATCCAGTGCTGAGTTCTCCAGGTTATTTCTCTGATAAACCCCAATTTGTGGACCCCCTTCATCTCTCACTTTTATTATTAGATTTATTTTTTTCTCTCTATAATGTGTTTAAAACGTATTTTTTTTAATTTGATTTGTTTTGGTGTTTACAGTAATTCCTGTAGGCATTTTGGGTTTGGACCTGATCCTCTGATCCGACTTGGCCGTTGGCAATAGCTCGTGGCAACCAAAAATTCTCTCAAACTCTTCCCTTACCCATAATACACCTTTCAGGTTACCTCAGATCTTGTTTGCCGCTTTGCGAAAGACTTGGGGCCAGATTCAGGAAGGCTTACACGGAGTTCAAGAGTAGTGTAAGCCTCCGTGTAAGCCTCCTGATTCAGCAACAGCCCAAATCTCCGTGTAAGAGACAGCTAACACGTCTCTTACACGGAGTGGGCGTGGAAATCCTCAATACCTCATTTGCAGCTCCAAGATATGCAAATGAGGTATGTGAGCGATCCACGAAGCCCAAACCAGTCCGTGTAACGGACGTGTTAGCTGCAGAAATGTACTCAGCTGACAACTGAGTACATTTCTGCAAAATTAAAAACGGAGCTATGTCAGCTCCAAATAAAGGGTGCATTTGTTACATTAAGCATGCCAATGGCCAAATATGTGGCCATTGGCATGAAAAAGTGTTGAAAAAAAAAGTTATATAACTTTTTTTTCACGGATTTATGTGTTTAACTGTAGCGCACACCCGCGCAAACGGGTGCGCTACCTAAAACTGAAAACCGAGCTTAGAAGCCCACAATTGTGGGATTTATGTATTACATGAAATGTCAATGGAGGGACTTGCAGAGCAAAAACAATATGGCCTCCGTTTAGTGGTTGTCAAGGAGGGGAAGCTCCGTGTAAGATATGTAACTAAGCATTACTAGGCAATCCTATGTAAATGAGGCTTACAATACTGAATCACACTGCCACATAAGTAATGAGCACTTTCTGAGTCGTGTAAGAGTTAGAGAAGGGGGAGTAACAGAGTAAGAGTTAGGTGACATCATGGATGGGAAGGATAGAAAGAAATGTACCAGATTGGAGGGCAATGTAAGGTAAGAGATGACAGACAGACATCAGGGAGGGAGGTGTGTCCCAACAGAACACTGGGAATGTCAAGAAATTGAGGGCATACGCTATCCCTACACTCTAAGTTTCTTGAAATCGGAGCATGCGCGCGTGTGCGCGCGTGTAAGGCAGGTTCAACATGTGGGAGTGTGTTGCAAACTGTTTACAACGGTTTGCGCGGGCGTGCACGTGTGTAAGGCAGTGTGCTGCGTTTTAGCATGAATCAGCCTAGCTAACACCGTGTAAGGATGTGCTTGCGTGTAACACCGTGTAGGGATGTGTACACGCGTTTAAGTTACTGTGAGCGTGTGTAAGCCGGTGTGCACATTGCTCCCCCTCAGGAAACAGAGAGGAAATAGGAAACAACCAAAATACAGGGAAACTGCCAGAAGATACTACTAAAGTTAATTGGTGGAAACAATTAGAAGCAGGCAATTACACAGGCAGACTAGAAGCCCAACCCAGCACTTAAAACACAACAAAGAGCAGTGCAGGCTGTTTCTCACAAGAGATACTGCCAGAAACTAAGCTATCAGAATTGAAACCTGAAAAAAGCTGAACTCAGAGCAGAAATGCTAGGGGCTGCCATAGCTGTTATAATCAGACATAGGCGAATTGCTGAGGGTGGTGATAATGCAGATGCTGACAGACAACCCAGAGTGAGGAGAAGGAGAAGAGTATACAGGCCTAGGGTCACCTACCATGGGTTACATGAGCTGGAGATAGTAGAGCTATAGAGTGGACAGAGAGCTCCTGCAGCAGATTGTTGAGCTGTGCAGGCCACGCCTCACACACAGAACCAACAGAGGGGAACCCATCCCAGTGGAAACCAAGGTATGTGCTGGCCTAAGAATACTAGCAACAGGTACCTTTCAGAGACCAACTGGCGATATGATGGGGATATCACAGGCATCAGCCTCCAGGGTACTGCACCAGTTCCTGGATGCCATGTCACCACATGTCAGTGATCATATATATGTCCCTAGTGACCGTGAGGTTGTGGCCAGCAATATCGTCTCTTCCAGCAAATAGCGGGATACCCTGAGGTGCTGGGTGCAATAGACTGCACGCATACGCATCAAGGCACCAGCTGGTGAGCGGGGTAGAGTCTACATTAACCGCAAGGGATACCCCTCCATCAACTGCCAGGTCGTGTGTGATGCCCAGGGCATAATAATGAATGTGTGTGCTGGCTGCCCTGGTAGCTACCACGATTCCCACATCTGGCATCTGACGCAGCTGTACCAATCATTTGCCAATGGGGACTTCCCACACGGACACCTAGTGGGGGATGCTGGTTATGCACTTGAGCCGTGGCTGATGACACCCATCAGAAATGCACACACACGCGAACAGGAACGCCATAATGAGGCACACGCACAAACACGCAATATCATAGAGCGTGTGTTTGGGCTGCTCAAGTCACGGTTCCGGTGTCTGGACACGTCTGGTGGAGCTTTGCAGTACACACCAACTACATGTACCCAAATGATCATGATATGTGCTATGCTACATAATATGATCCTGCGAAACAGCTGCAGCAGGACCAGCACAGGGCTGGGCCAAACATCCCCACCATTGCCAAGGCCACCACAGGCAGGGGTGACTTGGAGGAGGAACAACCTGACCTTGTCCCAGTAGGCAGAAGGAGGCGTGCCCAGTATGCCCTGGCCTTGGCAAAGAGGCAACGATAGCACATATGCTTGGTCAGTAGGAACACTGGGACTGATACCCACTCTGACTCACTCATACAGTAACAGGGATGCCTAACATGACACAACCTGCTTCCAAATGTACAGGGAGTGTAGTATGTGCATCCGACAGAGGCAGCCCTGCAGCACCATCCGAGGTATGAATGCCATGTGTTAAGTAATGTAATACCATGTATCATATGCACACCTGAGGACCATGACTAACATCCACCCTCACCAATCATAAACCACAAAACACAAACCCACCTCATAGCTATCACAAGGGATAGGAACCTAGATGTAATGCTACCCAATGCCAAAGGTATAAACAGCAAGATGTGTGCAGTGTAAATGCACACAGTATAGGAATGCACATATCAGTGCTGTAATAGAAAACAGGGTCAAAGCGCACATCAGCACCCTGACACTACCAGGGTCACACCTCATACAGTGATGTACATGTGCAAAACATGGAACAAGATACAAAATGAGGGTGACTACCAATAAATGGCATGGATAACCACACACCCCTGTTGTTACCACAACAAGAAGCAACATGCATTAGCCATGGTCAAACACCAATGGCTAAAACTGACTACTACTATATAGCTTGCTGCAGACCACTGTCCTAATAGCAGCAACTGCCCCAGGCCTATGTTCACAGGTTCACAGGTTCATACTAGGCTATCTGCCCTAGGGCATTTATAAGCCTAGACCAGAGTTCCGTGGAGTCTGCCGCACCTTCACTCTGACGGATAATTTGCCCATTATATTGCTGTGCCTCTGACAAGCAGTGATACTGAGGTTATCCCTGGGGCATACCTGCAATCTCCCATCCATTGATTAAGATCTCACTTGAACAAAGCCAGTGAGGTACTCAGCCTCACATGTACCAGGATGTTGTTCCACAGCATAGGGACTCTCTGGTTGAAGAATCTGTCCCTCCAGCACATCCTATTAACATCTGTGTTGAGGTTTAAATCTCCTGCCACTGTAGTTCTGATGGATGTAGAGGTCTTGAGGTGAAGCGTGTACATTAACTCAGGTTTGGACATGGCCTTGGATGTCAGGCACAGGTCACCTCTGAGCAGGCGGTAAGTCACGGAATCAAGCTGGAATTCCTCCAGTCGGGCAGCATAAGAAATATGTTTGAGACCCTTTCTCCTCCTGTCGAGGAATCTGTGGGCCCATCCAATTGCCATAGGTGTCGGGTCATATACATGCTGAATGGGGCATTGCACTCAATCAATGGTCCAATGAGTGAAGAGTACAGGGGAACAATGACCTCCCTGGATCTAGATGTGAATCCCTGCATGATGAGGTGGGCAATGTAGAAGTTCTACCTAACTACCCTGGCAACGTGAGTGTCAAACAAAGGTTACTCTCAACCTGGGTGCCCAGGTCCCTGATAACCTCCTGTGTGCTTAGAGGATTGCCACCTACATGGGAACTAGTGGTAACCTTGTTCTTCCCAAAGGGCATGGCTATGCATTGTTTAGTGTGTAATGTAAGGCCATGGCTCTGGCACCAGTTATCCGTGACTATGACACCCTTCTGAAGGATGTCTGTGTCAGATGGGTGTCCAACTATGGTTCCCAGTCTGCAGTCATCTTCAAACTTTGTCAGCCATAATCCTGCTGTGTTTGCTTGTACTTCTGAAAAGTAGATGCTGAGCAATAGTGGGCCCAGGACTGAGCCCTGTGGGACACCACTTGTGACAGTTGTGGAGTGTGACATGGCACCAGCAAGTCTGAACCTGTCTGTTCTGTCACGTAGCGGTTTGCAACCCATCCTGTGATGTATGGGTTCACATTTTAGCTGGTGATGTTTTCAATGATACCCAAGTGGGGTATTGTGTTGAAAGCCTTTGCCAGGTCAAGGTAGGCTGTGTGGAGTGCCTTGCCCTTGTCAATGGCCTTGGTGTCTGTTATGAAACAGTCAACCAAGTTTAAAAGGCATGATCTGCCCTCAACAAAGCCTAACTGGGTTGGATCTAATGTCTGCAAGTCCCCTATGTCCTCATCTATGACTTCCATTATGATCTTCTCCATAGCTTAGCAGACCCTGCTTGTCAAGCTGATGGGATGGTAGTTTCCGTGGTCGGTGGAGGCACCCCCATGTGAAGTGGGTCCACCATTGACATATGCCACTCCTTGGGAACATATCCTGACTTGAGGCTAAGATCATACAGCTACCCTGACTGCGGGTTGAATTCTTGAGTGAGTTCATGGAGCACAAAACCAGGGACACCATCTGGTCCCATGGATGCTGCGTCCTTTCCCTTGGATAGAGCAGTTCCCACCTGAGCATTTGAGATGTTTGGGGGGCTACAATCCTCTTTCATACATATCTCTCCAGTTGTGGTGGAGCGTGGGTGGAGCAATCTGCACTGAACCTGTCAGCCAGTATGTTGGCAATGTCTATAGGTTCAGTGATATTTACAGCATTCTGAGCCTATTCTGAGCATATCTGGGAGTTTCCTCCCAGGTGTGTAACGTATCTATAAAAGGCCTCATTGTTGTCCCGTGAACCCTTAGTGGGTTTACTCCCAATATTCGCCTTGGATGATTTCATGGGGAACTCAGTGTTTCACCTATATTGAGCAGGGTGTCTACCCTTCCACGGATATCGCTCTATCTTGTAGTACCTTCTTCCTTGTGTTGTAGTGCTTGTCTATGGCTGAGGTCAACCACACTGGGCGCTTGCCTCTGGTACAACGAGTCTGTGTTTTGTTTGGGATTGCCTCATCCATGCAGTCTTGAAGGTGCTGGTAGAAGGCAGTTGTAAGTGATACAGTGGCTTGGGTAATGGTGTCTGCTGGCTTGGGGCTTTGAAAGAGACCACAACAGTCATTAGAAGTGTGTAGTCGGCTTCTGAGAGGTTCTGCACTGTGGTCTTTTCTATCTGGGGTGGAGGTGGGATGTGGACTTCCACTGAGAGTAGGTCATGATCTGATCTCACCAATGATGGGTATACCTCTGGTGTTGAACATTGTGAGCCCATGTTTGTGATGATGAGATCTACTATGTTGTCTCCTCTTGTGGGGATGGTGACTAGTTCTTCCATGGCATGTGAGTGTATGAACTGTAGGAACGTGTGGCTAGAGTGTTGTGGCTGTAGTACTGATCCCAGTCTATATTTGGATAGTTGGGATCACCCAGTGTGATGGTGTTTGCAGGTACATGTATTCCCGCCACTGTTTTCATGAAAGCTCTGTGAGGTACCTGAGTTTCAGAGGATGGCCTGTAACATGCTACAAACTTCAGAGCAGTCTTGCCTATGGTTAATTGCACCGGATGGTGTACAATGCATCGTGTGTTGCCACCAACCATGAGGTGAGGGTGTCCTTGATGAATATTGCTATTGCCACCCCTCATAGTGGTAATATGTGTACTGCATAGATACGAAATATTGTGCCTCTGACTTAGTAGTGACACATTATGACCACCTTACATAATTGAATAATGTGACTATGCCTCTGTCCAGTCTGTGCCCCTGTCCACATGCAGCTGTCCAGATGTCTCTTGAAGAGAGTCAGTGAGGTACTCTGTCTAACATGAACTGGGATACTCTGCTAGAGTTTGAGATGCCTCTGAGTTATGACTCTGTCCCTTCAGCATGTCCTATACATGTATGTGCTGAGGTTCAAATCTTTAGCTCCCATGTTTCTGGTGGATGTGGATTGCTTGCAGTGGAGCATGTCTACCAAATCCTGATCGGACATGGTCTTGTATGTCAGGCATAGGTCACCTGTACGTATGTGGTATGACACTGAAAAAGCTTGTTTTTAGTTATTCTGGAAGTATATGACATGTGTTGTAGATCCCTGATCGTCATGGTAAGGTACTTGTGGGGTCTCTCCAGCTGCTGCAAGTGCTGGTTGAGGTACATACCAAATGGGGCGTTGTATTCAAGCATTGGCCTGATAAGGAGAAGTATAGTGGTACAATGACCTCCTATGGTCTGGATGGAATACTGTCCATGATAAGGTGGCCAAGATAGAAAGTATGTCAAACAACTTTGGCAACATGGGTGTCAAATGAGATGTCACTATCTACATGTGTCCCCAGCTGTCTGATTTGTTTCCTGTACTCATTGGGTTGCTGTCTATGTACAGATCTGTGGGTACTGTGTTCCTCCCAAAGGGGATGGCTACACATCAGTCGCAGTCAGTTTTAGGCCATGAGTCCAGCACCAGCTATCTGTCAGTGTGACGGCAGTCTGTAGGATGTGTGTGCTGGCTGATGTATTCACTATGGTGCCCAGGTTGCAGTCATCTGTAAACTTTGTCGGCCACAACCCTCCTATGTTTGCTTTCACATCTGAAAAGTAAATACCAAATAAGAGAGGTCCCAGGACACAACCTTGTGGGACACCACTTGTGACTGGCTTTGAACCTGACAAGGCACCTGCAATGTTGACATTATGGGTTCTGTTTCTGAGCCATTTTGCAACCTATGCTGTGACATATGGTGTTATATTTCAGCTGTTGAGCTTGTCTATGATGCCTGAGTGGGGTATTGTGTCAAAGGCCTTAGCCAAGCAGGTAGGTTGTGTGGACTGTGTAGCCCTCATCAACGGCTCTACTGACAGTTTCAAAGTAGTCAACTTGGTGCAAAGCAGGATCTGCACTGTACAAAGCTGAATTGGGTGTGATCAAGGGTCTGTAGGACACCAATGTCTCTGTGTGGAAGCTCCATAATGACCCTTCACAAAGCTTTGCAGACAAGGCTGTTTAAGCTTGTGTGGTGGTAGCTGCCAGGGTCTGTGGAGGCATCTCCTTTGTGGAGTGGGACCACTGTTGCTGTACGCCAGTGTTCAGGTACAGATCCTGTAGCAAGGCTAAGGTTAAATAGGATCTGCATATACAGGTTTATCTCCATCTGTAGTTCACATAGCATGCAACTGGGGATACCATCAGGTCCCATTGATGCTGTGTACTCGTCTCTGCTGACTGCGGCTCTCACATGGACATCCAGGATGACAGTGAGGTTACATACAGCTGTGATAACTATCATGTCTTGGGGTGAGGAGGGATACATTGCACTGAACTGGTCTGCCAGGGTGTCAGTAATATCTGTCAGGTCCCTGGGATATAAGTTGTTGTGTACCAAATCTGAGCATATATGAGGGTTCCCACCCAGGCGTCAGACATAACTGAAGAAAGCAGTGTGGTTACCTTCATCGTCTGTGGTGATTTATGTCCCCAAGTTGAACTTGGGTGTCTTTATGTGAGAATGTAGCTTTCTACTACTGCTGATCACAGCTGCCTTACATTCTGGAGATGTAGCTCTGTCTTGCATTAGTATCCTTCATCTGTTATACAGTTTGTTTATGGCTGGGGTCCACCAGACAGGCCACTTTCCCTTGGTGGTGAAGGTGTCATTCTCATTTGTGATTGCATGGTCCATGCTTACTCGGAGATGTCCGCAAAGTGTCTGTGCAGGAGTCACCATTGTGTGTTGTGGTTTCCACTGGCCCAGTGGGCTTAATGGATACCATCTCAGTCCGAAGAAGTGTGAAGTCAGCTTCTGAGCTGTTTGTCACTATACCCCTGGTATCATACTAGCACTGACACAGGTGTAAACAATTCCCCAGAATCCATCAAACAAAATGGACATGCAGGCTTACAGATGCCCTAGGGCGGTAGCCTAGTATGAACCCATTATGATACAGATTGTACAGGACACTACAGATAACCCCAAGGCTGTTGCAAATGATGGTAGTAAGCATGTTGTTGATTCCTGGATATGCTCCGGATCACACCGATATTACAAACAACATACCAGACACACACAGGTATGGCCAACAGACATCCTGACATGTGCAGTGCAAACCCCCCCCCATAATGCCAAATACCTTCCCCAGCAGACTGCCGCCTCCCTGACATTATGTCACCCTTACCACAGGAGTGCATCCAAAGAGCAGTGTACAACAACAGTGGGTGTTCTCAACAAAGGTGTCTCCTGAATGGATAGGAAAAACAACCACCACAGAATCATGAGAGGTTTGGTCTGCACAGCTATGGAAAGGACCAGCATGTACCACAGACATAATGATATTATGGATCTATTGACACCCGACCCTACCCACTGTGGGTTTACAAAGTGTAGACCCCACCCCTAAACATGTGTGACTCAGTTGAAACAGTACTTGAAGTCAGTGATGAGGGCAATGTGGTCCACACAGTGTTGCCGGACCTTGCAAAGCCTTCTGTACAATACCCTATGTGTTCCGTATAGATTTGCTCACCAGCTGATATATACACCCCAATGTCATGGGAGGGGTTGCAAACCAGACCAATGACAGAACTGACATGGTCAGACATGCAGCAGCCATGTCAGACTACAAACCACATATAACAGGCATCCCACAAAGCTTGGTCCTGGGACCTTCACCATCTGGTATATATGCCCCATAGGTACAGGCCAACAAGTAAGGACTGTGCTGGAACATGTTTGTAGAGGACAACAAGCCGCCTGACATATCTGATACACCAGCTGACACAAGCATCCCATAAAGGGCCACATAGAAACAGACAGCTGGTGCCATAGCCATGTCAGCATGTTAAATGGTGAAAACAGTATAGTCAGCCTCTGTGGATAATCCAGTAAGTGACCACCAATTCCCACATAGGTGTCGACCCATGACATTCCTAACATGTAATGCCAGAATGGGGACACAAGGTGATAGATATCCTGCATTGGACAAAAATGTGGCTGTAGGGTTAACAGCAACAATCCATATACCAACCTAATCATGAGGGTTATGACATCTAGCTAAGGGGAGGTCATTGTGGTTTTGCAGTTATCTTTCAGCAGCATTACAAATGACCACAACAGCGCCTGTGTGGTGTACCTCAACAGATAGATTCAGCAACTGTAAAGTCCACAACAGTACCTCACCAGGAGTATCAAAGAGCTGGAACACATGTAATGTGTCGCCTGATTAAACAGAATGCAGTTACACACACTGCCATGCTGGCCACCCAGACACAAGCTGTGCCTGATGTAGAAAGCCATGTCCAAGCTGTCAGCAATGCACATGCCGCACCTTGTACAATGTGAACGGCAGGAGATATGCACATGAGGGACCTGAACCCCAGCACTGACATACATAGGACAAGCTGTACTGCATTATCCATAACACAGAAGCCACCACCACGCATGAGTAAACTACCAGTACAGGTTATCCATAGAGTCACTCATTTATTCTACTCAACAGGGATCCTAACGAGTGGATGGGAGATGGTAGGTATACCCTGGGTATCAATGTTGTGTCACAGGTAGACAGAGGCACAGTATACAAAACAAGACATATGTCATGCCAAACTGCACTTATGATGTGTTGATGGACAAACACACTATCCAATAACCATTAGAAATGGCCTTGGGCACATCGGTAGTGTTTGCCAATGTACACCCATGTTGTGGAATACACTACTGCAGTTGGTTGAGGCCGTTGTAAGTAGTTCACATCTGAACATAATGCAACATGGTCAGATAGGTTCATAGGTTCATACTAGGCTATCTGCCCCAAGGCAGTTCTAAGCCTAGTCCAGAGTCTGGTTGCGTCGCCACCCCTTATATGGAAACAGTACTGTGCCCATTAGTTTGACGTGCCTGTCTCCAGCAGTGACACAGTGACGATCCCGGGGTAAACCTATGATTTCCCATCCACAGGTCAGGATACCTCTTGAACAGAGCCAGCAAGGTGCTGTGACTCACATGGACCGTGATTGTATTCCACAGCATAGGAGTCTCCGGTGATAAATCCACCCTCCAACATGTCCAATGTACATCCCTGCTACGGTGTAAGTCACTTGCACTATTGGTTCAGGTGGATCTGAAGATTTTGAGGTGGAGCATGTCCATTAATCCCTGGTTGGACATGCTTGCATGTCATGCACATGTCACCTCTAAGCAGACAGTATGTGACTGAATAGAGCTGTAGTGTTTCCAATCTGGCAGCATATGACAGATGTTGGAGACCCTTTATCCTTTGTTGGGGACATTCAGGGTCTCCCCACTTGCTGCAGATGTCAGGTGAGATACATCCAGATAAGGCAGTGTACCAGATCACCGGTCCGATAAGTGAAGAGTACAGGGAACAATGACCCACTAGATCTGGATGTGGATCCCTTCCTGATCATGTGGACAATGTAGAAGGTCCTACTAGCCACTTTAGCAATGTGAGTGTCATCAGAACAGTGACTGTCAACCTGGGTCCCCAGGTCCATGATAACCTTCCTGTGCTTAGAGGATTGCCACCTATATGGTAGCTTGGGGTTACCTTGCTTTCCCTGAAGGGTATGACTACACATGTTTTGCAAGTTGACTTCAGGCCATGGCTCTGGCACCAGCTATCAGTGTCCGTGAGCCCCTTCTGAAGGATATCCGTGTCTGATGCACTGTCACTATGGCACCCAGTGTGCAGTCATCTGCAAACTTTGTCAGCCAAAGTCCTCCCATGTTGGACTGTACTTCTGAGAAGTAGATAACAAACAATAGGGGCCAAGGACTGAGCCCTGTGTGAGACCACATGTGACTGGCATGGTGTCTGACATAGTGCCAGCAACTCTAACCCTGTGGGTCCTGTCTGTAAGACAGTTTGAAACCTGATCTTGTGACATATGGGTGTACATTTCTGTTGGTAGGGTTTCCTACAATACCTGAGTGGGGTATTGTGTTGAAAGGGTTTTCAAGGGCAAGGTAGGCTCTATGGACTGCCTTTCCCTCATCAATGGCCTTAGTTACTGTTTTGATAATGTCAACCAAGTACAAAAGGCATGACTTGCCCTTGATCAACACAAACTGGGACAGGTACAATGTCTGCATGTCCTCCATATCTTTCTTCATGAGCTCCATTATGATCCTCTCCATAGCTTTGCAGACTACACTTGTTAAGCTTATGGGGCAGTAATTACCAGAGTCCATAGAGGCACTGCCTTTGTGCAGACATGCACAACTGGACCCTAAAGAGGCTGTTGTGCACAGTATGGAAATGTAAATCAGTGATAGGACTAAAGCCCAGGATAATGTCCACCACAGTGAAAGTACTGAACCACTACACTATACAGTACAACAGTGCTAGGTCAGTATGAATGGATGTTAACAATTGTATGCAAAGTATCCCATGCAAAAGCTGCAGGCACAGTATAATCCCTGTTGTGTTCACAGGAAGCATCTGGACAGTAACTACACAACATGTCACAGAACACACAACCTTAAACAGGAGTTATTTGTTGGAGTTCACACTCATCCACAACTGTGATGGGCTGCATAGTTCAACATATGGAAAGCTCACACTGGGCATGCTCACACACTTTGATAAATGAGACATCATTCACACAACATGCCATGGGAAGGCTGAAGTGGGCATGCTCACACACTTAGTTCAAATGTTCCTCTTAACAACTGTGAAAACACACCACAGGATGCACATTCCCATTCCAAACAATGAAGATGTCAGCACCCTATAAGTAGATCATTAGAAATGCTACCTCCCAGTAATCCGAATAGCGGCTCTGCTAATCGTCTGTCTCTAGTGTCATAACATAGTTAGGTAGGGGTTTGAATCCAGCAAGTGGCATGTGTGTGTGTGAATGGGGTAAGTGTCTGTATAAGTGTGTATGAGAAGCACATCCCTTTTGGCAACTGTGGAAACACACCACACGGAGCTCATTCCACTTTCTAAACACTGATGATGTCAGCACCCTATAAGTAGATCAACTGAAATGAAATCTCCTAGAAATGTGAATAAGCTCCGCTAATGCGTCCGTCTCTAGTATCATAGCGTAATTAGGTAGGGGTTTGAATCCTGCTACGGGAATGTATGTGTGTTAGTATGAGTGGGGTTTGTGTGTGTGCATAATGCTGTGGAGGGAAGGTGCCTTTTGCCAACTGGGAGAACACACTACAGGGTGCACATCCCTCTTCGTAAACACAGATGATGTCAGCACCCTCTAAGTACAGCATTGGAAAAGATTGCTCCTACTAATGCAAATAGCACACTCTGCTAATGTGTCTGCCTTTAGAGTCATAACACATCTAGGTAGGGGTTTGGACCTTGCAAATGGAATGTATCGTTTTACTGTGGGTGGGGTTGGTGTGTGTGCACAATGGCGGGGTGGGATGTCTCTTTGCCAAATGGGGCTATGCACTGCAGGGTGCACATTTCCCTTAACAAACAGTGATGTTGACAGCACCCTGTACAAACAGAACAACAACACAGAAGGTGTTGTTACCAATGATGCATGTAAGGTTACACTTCAAGTAATGTCCACAAAACAAAGTAGGATAAACAAATGCTCCTTTTACTCTATCCAAACAACATGGCAACAGACAACTGACACTACTCAGTATAGTGCTACATGCTACTGTAACATGCAGATGTACCAGAATATACCTAGATAGAGTTTTGAAGCCTGAATGTGGCAAGTGTGTGGATGTGTTATGTTACTGTGTGTGCATTTCCTTATGGAAAACATGTTTGAGATATTGGCAATATTGTTGCAGACAGTTTAGGTGCAGATATCCCCCCCCCCCATTCTCCTACACAAGTGGAATTAGTTATCACAGATGACTGTAACCTCCCTATCCTCTCACATGTCCAGGTGAGGGCCACCCTCAACATTGCAGGACACATAGCTTCACTGTTACAGAATGGTATCCCTGGATGTGTGCTACATTCACCCCAGGAGGACATGGCACCACATAACAGACTGATATTACTCCCTGGCCATACTACAGGATGTGTACCTGAAGAGTGCCATACATACACAGTGGTCCCACACCAGTGAGGAGTAACCTCTACTGACCCTGGTATGTACTGCATCATATGCACAACTGGCCTTCTGTTCTAAGCTACGGAAGTGTCACGTATGGGCAACATGTACAACAATATTACATATGTGTATATTTCAGGACTATGCACACAAAACCTATCTCATGGACAGAGCTATAGATAGTGAACTATGATACATTTGGAGGTGTCACAGTAAACACAGTATTAACCTGCTACTTTGCATTACCTGTGTTTGTGGCAGCTGTTGCTGTGTCAGTGGTGCTTGCTTGCTGCTTGCTGTTTGCTACTCATGGTTTTGCTGCTGGCTGTCTGTATATTTTCTCTTTTCTCTCTCTCTCTCTCTCTCTCTCTCTCTTTCTCATTAGGTCTGTGCAATGACTGTATTGCATGAGTGGAGTGTGGGTACTGAATGCTTTTGTAGGTATCTGCATAGGTCCATGTGATGGCCCTTGCACCAATTGTAAGGCAGCATTTGCTAATTGCATGCAGCCAGGTGTGTGTTGATTGCATGTCTCACTGTGATTTCAGGACACTGCTATAAAAAGGTATGTGAGATAGGCGTAGCCCTTTCAGATTGTAAGGCGTGGACGATGCTGGTATGCTGTTGACAGTGTTCTGTGAGTGTGAAGGTTAGTATGGGAATCCAGTGATTTGGCCATTAAAACTTTGCCTCACATGCTTTGGATGGTACATCTCCTATATTGCCTTTATACTAATTCCTACTATTGACTGTTATATTTATTTTAGCAGAGTGCTTTTGTATGGTTGTCATGGCTTAGTGGTAGGTCATACAGACGAATGTTACCAAGGTCCTGGGTTTGAGACTGGCAGTGGGAATATATTTTTGTCTCCAGACTTTCAAAATGAGTACAAGACATGTCAATCAAAGTGCCATAAAGGCACTTTTAAGCACTTTAAACCAGGTCTGCACTCATTAGCATGAATGAAGAAGGATCGTGCCCAGTATGGCATGGCCTTGGCAAAGAGGCAGCACATAGAACATATGCTTGGACAGTAGGAACACTGGGACTGATACCGCTCTGACTCACTCATACAGTAACAGGGATGCTTAACATGACACAACCTGCTTCCAAGCGTGCAGGGAGTGTAGTATGTGTATCCGACAGAGGTGGCCCTGCAGCACCACCTGAGGCATGAATGCCATGTGTTAAGTAATGTAATATCATGTACAATATGCACACCTGAGGACCCCAACTAACATCCATATCCACTCATATGACCCTGTGGATACAGCTGCACATCATACAGTGATGTACATGTGCAAACACATGGAACAAGATACAAAATGAGGGTGACTAGCAATACATAGCATGGATAACCACGCACCCATGTTTGTACCACAACAAGAAGCAACATGGAATAGCCATGGTCAAAACCAATGGCTAAAACTGACTACTACTATATAGCTTGCTGCAGACCACTGTCCTAATAGCAGGAACTGCCCAAGGCCTATGTTCACAGGTTCATACTAGACTATCTGCCCTAGGGCATTTATAAGCCTAGCCCAGAGTTTTGTGGCTTCTGCCACCCGTGCAAGTTGATGGATAATATGCCCATTATTTTGCTGTGCCTCTGTCAAGCAGTGATACTGAGGTTATCCCTGGGGTATACCTGCAATCTCCCATCCATTGGTCACAATCTCACTTGAACAAAGCCAGTGAGGTGCTCAGCCTCACATGTACCAGGATGTTGTTCCACAGCATATGGACTCTCTGGGTGAGGAATCTGTCCCTTCAGCACATCCTATTAATATCTGTGTTGAGGTTTAGGTCTCCTGCCCTTGTAGTTCTGATGGATGTAGAGGTCTTGAGGTGAAGCATGTTCATTAATCCTGGGTTGGACATAGTCTTGTATGTCAGGCACAGGTCACCTCTGAGCAGACAGTGGCGACTGAATACAGCTGGAATTCCTTCAGTCGGGCAGCATAAGAAATATGTTAGTGACCCTTTCACCTCCTGTCGAGCAATATGAATCTGAATGGGGCATTGTATGCAATCATTGGTCTGATGAGTGATGAGTACAGGGGAACAGTGACCTCCCTTGATCTAGATGTGAATCACTGCATGATGAGGTGGCCAATGTAGAAGGCCTTCCAAACTACCCTGGCAATGTGAGTGTCAAACAAAATGTCACTGTCAATCTGGGTGCCCAGGTCCCTGATAATGTACATTGTGCTTACAGGATTGCCACCTAGATGGGAAGTAGTGGTAACCTTGTTCTTCCTGAAGGGTATGGCTATGCATTGTTTAGTGTGTAATGCAAGGCCATGGCTGTGGCACCAGTTAGCCGTCTCTATGAAACCCTTCTGAAGGATGTCTGTGTCAGATGGGTTTCCAACTATGCTTCCCAGTTTGCAGTCATCTTCAAACTTTGTCAGCCATAATCCTCCTGTGCTTGCTCGTACTTCTGAAAAGTAGATACTGAACAAATGTGGTCCCAGGACTGAGCCCTGTGGGACACCACTTGTCACAGCTCTGGAGTGTGAACTGGCACCAGCAACTTTGACCCTGTGTGTTCCGTCCACTTAGCCAGTTTGCAACCCATGCTGTGATGTATGGGTTCACAATTAAGCGGGTGATGTTTTCAATGATACCTGAGTGGGGTATTGGTTGAAAGCCTTTGCCAGGTCAAGGTAGGCTGTGTGGACTGCCTTGCCCGTCAATAGCCTGGGTGAGTGTTTTGAGAAAGACAACCAAGTTTAAAAGGCATGATCTGCCCTTGACAAAGCCAAACTGGATTGGACCCAATGTCTGCAAGTCCCCTATGTCTTCATTTAGAATTCCCATTATGATCCTCTCCATAGCCTAGCAGAACAGGCTTGTCAAGGGTATGGGATGGTAGTTTCTGGGGTTGGTGGAGGCACCACCTTTGTGAGGTGGGTCCACCATTGATGTATGCCACTCCTTGGGAACATATCCTGAGGTGAGGCTAACATTAAACAGCTGCCCTAACTGCGGGTGTAATTACTCATTGAGTTCATGGAGCACACAACCGGGGAAACCATCAGGTCCCATGGATAAAGTGTTTTCTGACTTGGATTGAGCAGTTCCCACCCCAGCAGTGGAGATGTTTGGGCGGCTAAAATCCTCTGGTGTGCATACCCCAGTTGGGGGCGGAGAAATCTGCACTGAACCTGTCAGCCAGTATGTTGCCAATGTCTGTAGGTGCAGTGATATCAACATCATTCTGAACTAAGTCTGAGCATATCTGGGAGTTTCCTCCCAGGTTTCAAACATAGGTAAAAAAGGCCTCATGATTGTCCCTGGAGTCCTGAGTGGGTTTACTCTCTAAACATGCCTCGGATGATTGTATGGGGGAACCCAGCGTTTTACTCACAATGAGCAGGGGTGTCTTCCCCCATACGGATTACACTCTATCGTGTAGTAGCTCCTTCCTTGTGTTGTACAGCTTGTTTATGGCTAGGGTCCACCAGACTGGATGCTTGCCTGTGGTACAAAGAGTCATCATTATTTTGGATTGCCTGAACCATGCAGTCCTGGAGGTGCTGGTAGAAGGCATTTCTAAGTGATACAGTGGCTTGGGTAATGGTGTCCGCTGGCCTGGGGGCCTTGAAAGAGACCACACCAGTGCTCAGAAATGTGAAGTCGGCATTTGACAAGGTCTTCACCGTTTCCTTTCCCATCTGGGGTGTGGGTGGGATGTGGACTCCCACTGAGAGTAGTCCATGATCTGATCTCACCAATGATGGGTATACATCTGGTGTTGAACAGTGTGACCCCATGTTTGTGATGATGTGTTCTAGTATGTTGCCTCCACTTGAGGGGATTGGGACCAGTTGTTCCATGGCATTTCAGTGTATGAACTCTTGGAACCTTTGTGTTAGAGTGTTGTGGCATGATCAGTGATCCCAGTCTATATGTGGATAGTTGGAATCACCCAGTAGGATGGTGTTTGGAGATACATTTATCCCCTTCAGTGTTTGCAGGATAGCTGTGTGAGGTACCTGAGTTTGAGCGTGTGGCATGTAACATGCTACAAACTGCACAGCAGTCTTGCCTACGGTCACTGGCACCTGGATGGTCTCCGATGCATAGTGTGTTGCCACCAACCATGAGGTGAGGGTGTCCTTGATGAATATGGACACCCACCATCCTTCTTGTTGTTGTCGGGATGCTAGTGCCGGAATGCATGAGATGAGGTAACACCCGATAGTGCTGGGGTGCTGTCAGAAACTGTGAACCAGGTTTCAGGCACACAACAGACATCAATGTGCTACATACTGAGAAGGGCATAGAGTGTGTGCAGCTTGAGGTAGAGACCTTGGGCATTGAGCAGCATCAGCCGTAGTGTCTTTCCTTTACTGTGTTCTAGGGTGGTAGGTGTAGAATCCTATTTGCAGTTGTGATTGTATGGTCCATGCTGTCTGACATCTAGCTAAGGGGAGGTCATTCTGGTTTTGCAGTTATCTTTCATCACCAGTAGAAATTACCACAACAGCCCCTGTGGGGTGTACCTCATGCACACACATCCAGCACCTGTAAAGTCCACAACAGTACCTCACCAGGAGTATGACAGAGCTGGAACACATGTAATGTGTGGTCTGATTAAACAGAGTGCAGCTCCACACACTGCCATGATGTCCACCCAGATGCAAGCTGTGCCTGGCGTGAAAGCCATGTCCAAGCTGGAATCAATGCACATGCTGCACCTTGTACAATCTGAATGGCAGGTAGCTATGCACATGAGGGAACTGAACCCCAGCACTGACATATATAGGACAGGCTATACTGCATTATCCAAAACACAGAAGCCACCCCCACACGAGTAAACTAACACTACAGGTTGTCCATAAAGACACTGGTTGAGTCCCCTCAACAGGAATCCTAATGAGTGGATGGGAGATGGGAGGTTTACCCTGGGTATCAATGTTATGTCACAGGTAGACAGAGGCACAGTATACTAAACAAGACATATGACATGTCAAACTAAACTTACAATGTGTTGATGGACAAACACATTCTCCGACTAGCATTAGGTCAAGATACCTCTTGAACACAGCCAGCAAGGTGCTCTGCCTCAAATGGACCAGGATTGTATTCCACAGCATAGGGAGTCTCGGTGATAACTCCATCCCTACAACATGTCCAACATACATCCCTGCTAAGGTGTCAGTCACCTGCACTAGTGGTTCAGGTGGATCTTCTGAGTCTGAGGTGGAGCATGTCCATTAATCTCTGTTTGGACATGGCCTCGCATGGCAGGCACATGTCACCTCTAAGAAGGGGGTATGTGAGTGAATAGAGTGTGAGTGTCTTCAATCTGGCAGCATATGACAGCTGTTGTGGTTCCTTGATCCTTTAGGTGGGGTACAGTCAGGGTGTCTCCAATTGCTGCAGATGTTGGGTGAGATACAGCCAGAATAGGGCATTTGACTTGATCACCGGTCTGATAACTGAAGAGTACAGGGAACAATGACCCACTAGATCTGGATGTGAATCCCATCCTTATCAGGTGGGCAATGTAGATGGTCTTCCTAGCCACTTTAGCAATGTGAGTCTCAGAAGAATGGCGACTGTCAACCTGGGTCCCCAGGTCCGTGATAACCTCCTCTGTGCTTAGAGGATTGCCACCAATATGGTAGCTTGGGGTCACCTTGCTTTTCCTGAAGGGTATGTCTACACATGTTGTGCACTCTGACTTCAGGCCATGGCCCTGGCACCAGCTATCAGTTACTGTGAGTCCCTTCTGAAGGATATCTGTGTGTGATGCACTGTCCACTATGGTGCCCAGTGTGCACTCATCTGCTAACATTGTCATCCAAAGTCCTCCCATGTTGGCCTGTTCTCATGGGAAGTACATGACAAACAATGGTGGCCAAGGACTGAGCCCTGTGTGACACCACCTGTGACCAGCCTGGAGTCTAACATAGTGCCAGCAACTCTAACCCTGTGGGTCCCGTCCCTAAGCCAGTTTGCAACCCATCTTGTGACATATGGGTTTACATTTCAGTTGTGAGGTCTTTCCACAATACCTGAGTGGGTATTGTGTTGAAAGTGTTAGCAAGGCCAAGGTAGGTTGTATGGACTGCCTTTCCCCAACAATGGCCTAAGTGACCAATTTGAAGATGTCAACCCAGTACAAAAGGCATGATCTGCCCCTGACCAAGCCAAAATGGGATGGGTACAATGTCTGCATGTCCCCTATATCTTTGTTTATGAGCTCAATTATGATCCTCTCCATAGATTTGCAGACTACACTTGTTAAGCTTATGGGGCAGCAATTAACAGGGTCTGTAGAGGCACTGCCTTTGTGCAGATGTGCACAACTGGACCTTAACCAGCCTGTTGTGCACACTATGGAAATGTAAATCAGTGATAGGACTGAAGCCCAGGATACTGACCACCACAGTGAAAGTACTGAAACACTACACTAGACAGTGCTACAGTGTTAGGTCAGTATGAGCGGATGTTGACAATTGTGTGCAAAGTATCCCATGCAAAACCTGCAGGCACAGTATACTCCCAGTTTTGTTCACACAAAAGCATTAGGACAGTAACTACACAACATGGCACAGAACACACAACCATAAAATGGAGGTATTTGTTGAAGGTCACACTCATCCACAAATGTGATGGGCTGCAGAGTTCAACATATGTAAAGCCCACACTGGGCATGCTCACACACTTAGATAAATGAGACATCTTTCACACAACATGCCACAGGAAGGCTGAACTGGGCATGCTCACACCTGGTCCAAATGTTACCCCTAGCAAATGTGAAAACACACCAGAGGATGGCAGTCCCCTGTCTAGACACACTGATCATGTAAGCACCCTATAAGTATATTGGAGAAAAGGATTCTCTCAGTAATCCGAATAGCGCGCCGTGCTAATGCGTCCGTCTCTAGTGTCATAACATAGTTAGGTAGGGGTTTGAATCCAGCAGGTGGCAAGTGTGTGTGTGAAGGGGGTAAGTGTGTGTAAGTGTGTATGAAAGAAACATCCCTTTTGCCAACTGGGAAAACACACCACAGGATGATCATTCCACTTTCTAAACTCTGATGATGTCAGCACCCTATAAGTATATCAGGGAAAAGGACTTTGCCCAGTAATGCGAATAGCCCGTGCTAATCGTCCGTCTCTAGTGTCATAACATAGTTAGGTAGGGGTTTGAATCCAGCAGGTGGCAAGTGTGTGTGAAGGGGGTAAGTGTGTGTAAGTGTGTATGAAAGAAACATCCCTTTTGCCAACTGGGAAAACACACCACAGGATGATCATTCCACTTTCTAAACTCTGATGATGTCAGCACCCTATAAGTATATCAGGGGAAAGGACTTTCCCCAGTAATGCGAATAGCGCGCTGTGCTAATGCGTCCGTCTCTAGTGTCTTAACATAGTTAGGTAGGGGTTTGAATCCGGCAGATGACAAGTGTGTGTGAAGGGGGTAAGTGTGTGGGTATGAAAGAAACATCCCTTTGGCAACTGGGAAAACACACCACAGGATGATCATTCCACTTTCTAAACTCTGATGATGTCAGCACCCTATAAGTATATCAGGGTAAAGGACTTTCCCCAGTAATGCGAATAGCGTGCTGTGCTAATGCGTCCGTCTCTGGTGTCTTAACATAGTTAGGTAGGGGTTTGAATCCAGCAGGTGGCAAGTGTGTGTGAAGGGGAGTAAGTGGGTATGAAAGGAGCATCCCTTTTGGCAACTGGGAAAACACACCACAGGATGATCATTCCACTTTCTAAACACTGATGATGTCAGCACCCTATAAGTATATCAGGGGAAAGGACTTTCCCCAGTAATGCGAATAAGCTGTGCTAATCGTCCGTCTCTGGTGTCTTAACATAGTTAGGTAGGGTTTGAATCCAGCAGGTGGCAAGTGTGTGTGAAGGCGAGTAAGTGGGTATGAAAGGAGCATCCCTTTTGGCAACTGGGAAAACACACCACAGGATGATCATTCCACTTTCTAAACACTGATGATGTCAGCACCCTATAAGTATATCAGGGTAAAGGACTTTCCCCAGTAGTGCGAATAGCGCGCTGTGCTAATGCGTCCGTCTCTGGTGTCTTAACATAGTTAGGTAGGGGTTTGAATCCAGCAGGTGGCAAGTGTGTGTGAAGGGGAGTAAGTGGGTATGAAAGGAGCATCCCTTTTGGCAACTGGGAAAACACACCACAGGATGATCATTCCACTTTCTAAACTCTGATGATGTCAGCACCCTATAAGTATATCAGGGGAAAGGACTTTCCCCAGTAATACGAATAGAGCGCTGTGCTAATGCGTCCGTCTCTAGTGTCTTAACATAGTTAGGTAGGGGTTTGAATCCAGCAGATGACAAGTGTGTGTGAAGGGGGTAAGTGTGTGGGTATGAAAGAAACATCCCTTTTGGCAACTGGGAAAACACACCACAGGATGATCATTCCACTTTCTAAACTCTGATGATGTCAGCACCCTATAAGTATATCAGGGTAAAGGACTTTCCCCAGTAATGCGAATAGCGTGCTGTGCTAATGCGTCCTCTAGTGTCTTAACATACTTAGGTAGGCGTTTGAATCCGCCACATGACAAGTGTGTGTGTAGGGGGTAAGTGTGTATGATTGATATATCCCTTTTGGCAACTGGGAAAACACACTACAGGATGCACATACCCATTTCTAAATGATATCACAATTATGTATGGCTTTTGATTACAGACATGCCATGTGTGTTGTGCACACACAGAATGCCCATGTATGTGGGTTGTCCCTCACAATAATGCATGACATTGATAACACAGGTTATGGCAATGAACACATGATGTATGTGTGTGCCAAATACACATATGTACCTGTGACTTTCAATAGTTACCATGTGTGATGCCTGCCACATGTGAATACATGGTATTTGCACAGGGTAACATTATGACCGTGGTCTTCTGTGCAGATGCTGCATGTGGGATGTGTATATACAGTGTGAGATGTAGATGCTATCAGCCTAGTAGTGAGGGATGCACACCTGGTCTGGGGCATAAGGTCTACATGTTGTTAATGTACAGGAGCTGCATGTTTTCACCTGTTGTGGTAGTGGTAAGACAGTATTCCATAGCAATGCAGTGACTGCATGCTAAGAACCATTCAGCTAGGGTGTTGTAGATACACTTATTCATTAGCATTCAGTAATTTGTCTGAATCCCTGGTGAGGGTCTGATGCTAACCAAGGTCAGGGGTCTACCAGCCTGTGTCACTTGCTCAGTGATCCCTTCCATGTTCCCTATCACGTATCCCAGTGAGCGACATCCCACATCAGCTGTGGTGGCATGGATGATGACTGAGTCATATGTGTCCATGCATCTGACTGACTTGTATGTTGTTGTTACAGTTTGGCCATGTGTTTCCATCTCATACATGTGATGTACATCAATGGGTAGGGGATAGGGTTGACTGTGTACATGTGCAGCTGTGACATTACTACATGACACACATATTCCACAACTGTACCATAGAGGTGACTGACAACTGACCTTTGCACATGCTACCAGAGTATTGAGATTACATTGGTGATTGACAGCACATGGGCCAATGGTGAAAAAGAGACATAGGTCCATAGGTTCGCACAGGGATATCTGCCCAGGGCATGTATCCACCTAGCCAGAATGTGCGTGCCTTTCAACATGCATTGTGAATCTGTCTTGCTATGCCCTTTTCCAAGGTTAGTATACTGTGCCTCTTTCTCACAGTGACACATAAGTGATACCCAGGGTAACCCTACAATGTCACATCCAGTCATTAATATCGCTCTTGAGGATAGTCACTGGAGTCAGTCCGCCTAACCTCTATTGGGATAATAATCAGGATTGAAGGGTGTCTCTGAGTTGTATCTGTCTCCCTCCACCATGTCCTATGTATATCACTCCTGAAGTTCATGTATTTCCAGCGTGTATCCTGGTGTGATCTGGATATTCTGAGATGCAGCATGGCCATTACGTGAGGGTATGACCTGGCCTTCTATGTAAGGCACAGATTGCCTATGAAGAGGCAGTATGTCACTGAGTAGAGCTGCTGCTACTTTAACCAGTCAGTATGTGGCATCTGTTTGAGCACTTTGATCACCTTGTCGAGGTACATATGTAGTAGCCCCAGTTGCTGCAGGTGTCTGGTAAGGTGCATGCCGACAGGTTCATCATAGTCAATTATGGGCATGATGAGGGATGAGTAAAGGGGCACAATGTCCTCCCCTGGCCTACATGTGGATCCCATGATGATGTGGCCCATATCACATGCTTACCTAACCACTTTGTCCATGTTGTTGTCAAATGGTAGGATGCTATCAACCTGCGTGCCCCAAGGTCCATAATTCCTAGGTCTGCACTTACTGGATTAACACATATGTGGTACATTGTGGTCAATTACTGTTTGACAAAGGGGATGACTATACTCTTTCTGTCATTCATGTTGAGGCCATGGCTGTGGCACAAGTCGTGTGTTTGCAAGACTCCCTTTTGGAGGATGCGTGTGTTAGCTGTTGAGTTGATTATGGTGTTGGGTCTGCAGTCACCTGTGACGTGCTGAGCCACAGTACTTCCATGTTGGCCTGTACCTATGACAAATATATAATGAACATGACAGCCCCTAGGGCTTTGCCTTGTGGGACACCACTTGTACCAGGTTGGAGGCTGACATGGCTCCAGCAATTCTACCATGTGTGTTCTGCCCTTGAGCCACTGTGCAATACCCATAGTGACATAGGGGTTAATATGTACACTGGTGAGCTTACCTAGAATGCACAAGTGGGGTATTGTATCCAAGGCTTATGCAAGGTCCAGGTAGGCTGTGTGGACCTCCTACCCCTTGACAGTGGCCTTGGTGACTGTTTCAAACAAAGCAAACAGGTTTGATAGGCAGGATTTGCCATTGACAAAGCCAAACTGTGTATGGTGACATGTCTGTAGGTCCACAATATCTAGATATATGAGGTTCTTGATGATTCTTGCCATAGCTTTGCAGACAAAGCTAGTCAGACATATGGGGCGAGTAGTGTCCAGGATCCGTGGCACCACCTGCATGTTGAGGGACCACTGTTGCTGTATGCCACACTCTGGTCACATATCATGTATTAAGGCTGGGATTGAACAGTGGTGTTATGTCTGGGTGTAGCTCTTCTTGTGGTTCATGTAGGACACAGCCTGGGACACTGTCTGGTCCCATTGATGCAGTGTTTACTGCTTTGGGAAGGGCATCTCTTACCTGAGCATCTGTGATGTCAGGGGAAGCTTACTGTGATGCGAGACATATGTTCCCTTTTGGTGTGGTGGGAGAGAAGGCAGCATTGAACCTGTCCACTAGGATGATGGCAATGTCTGTGTGTTTTATATTTTGTGTGACATATTGTATTACCTCTGAGCATATCTGGGTAGTACCACCCAGGTTACTAACATAACTACAGGCAGCCTTGTGATTATCCTCAGTGGCTTGTGGAATCCTCTCTCAAAGATGGCCTTAGACAATCATATGGGTGCCTGTAGTTGTCTTCCAATACTCATCAGTGGTGCCTTCACATTTTGGGAGGTTGTTGTATCATGTAGTGGCGCCATCCTTCTATTGTATAGTGTGTTTATGGCTGGTGTCCGTTGCCCAGGACATCTGTCTTTGGAGAATTGGGTCATGCTTTCATATGTGGCTTCATGATCCATGCATTCCTGAATGTGTCCACAGAATGCCTCTATACAGGTATCTGCAGTCTGGTCCATATTTTCAACAGGCCTTGGGCCTTTGAAGGCTTCCACATCATTTATGAGGGGTGTGCACTTGCTTGACATGAGCTGTTGACAGACGTGGCGCACTCCAGACAGAGCAAGGGGAGGGTCACAGTCAGCTACCTGTTGGGACATACCTCCCTGGACCATATGGAAAGAGACACAGAGGAGCTGTTGCAGCACCCTCTCAAACTCAGGTCTCCCACACAGCCTTCATGCTGACACAGGAGAGTTTAGATTACTCTGCAAACACCATCATACTGGGTGATGCCAGCTACCCAAACATAGACTGTGTACATTACACAGGCCACAATACCAAGCTCTAAGATTCCCATTGATCAGACATTCTTTGGCTATGGAACAGGTAACCAACCTTCCCACAAGGCGGGCAGATATACTAGAGCTGATCTTTACAAACATGAGTAAAACTAATCACCACTGGGAGTATATCCCTCATTGTTGCAATCAAACCATATACTAATCACACTGGTGTTCTGGATCCCCCACATATGCAAACCTCCAACACATCGATGTGTGTGTGTGGGAAATGTCCTATTAGCAACCGTGACAGTATCGCACAGGATGCAGATCCCCTTTGAAATAGTGATGATGTCAGGACTGTATAACTATATCACCTGTAGTAAAGTCCTCCAGTAATTTGCATACGCTCTGCTAATGTGTCTTTCTTCAGTGTCATAACGTAGTTATGTGGGGTTTGAATCCTGCAAAGGGAATGTATGAGTGTGGTTTATGTGTGTGCACTATGCTGGGAGGGTTAACTGCCTTTGCCAACTGGGAGAACACACTACAGGGTGCACATCCCTCCTCCTACACACAGATGATGTCAGCACCCTCTAAGTACAGCATTAGTAAAGCGTTTCTCCAACTACTGCAAATAGCACACTCTGCTAATGTGTCTGTTTCTACTGTCATTGCACAGTTAGGTGTGGGTTTGAACCTTGCAAATGGAAAGTATGTGTTTTACTGTTGGTGGGGTTAGTGTGTGTGCACAATGATGGGGTGGGATGTGGCTTTTGCCACATGGGGCTATGCACTGCAGGGTGGTCATTACCCTTAACAAGCAGTGATGTTGATAGCACCTATACAAACAAAACTACAAAACAGAAAGTGTTGGTACTGATAACACATGTAAGGTAACACTTGTTCAAGTAATGTCCACAAAACGGAGTAGGATAATAAAACATTTCTTTTATTCTATACAGACAACATGACTACAGACAACTAAGTGCCAGTACTCAGTATAGTGTTACATGCTACTTGAACATGCACATGTACCCGAATATACCTAGATAGTGTTCTGAAGCCTGAATGTGGCAAGTGTGTGGATGTGGGATGTGTCTGTGTGTGCATTTCCGCATGGGAAGCATGTTTGCTGTGGCAATCAGGGTACTACAGTACCTGATGCACATTACATCTTCCAACTGATGAGGTTGCCTGCACCCTGTGAGTACAGGTAGAGAAGGGATGCCAGTAGTAAACAACATAGTGCACTTCGGAAATGTGTACCTGTCATGTATCAACAGCTACTCATGTGGGGTGATAAATAATGGGAATGGCAGGTGAGCCGGTGCATGTGTGTGGGTAGCAGGGTGTGTATAAATGCATGTGTGACAGAACAGATACATGTAGCTGAATCTACATAACAGCACAAGATGCACATTGCCATAGTCAATGTTAGCATGTGATGGTGTGCAGCAGGTACACTTTGTTAAGTAGTATGGGTGCAGATAACAACTGAGGACATTCATACAGTTACTGCAGCAGGACTGATGGGATATACACACATTTATACTGCAACACACAACAGTTACCAACATGTTACTACTTATACACATCTATGTAGTCACCTGTGCATCAGCAACGTGTTTACCTTTACCTGCACCGATGTTGTAGTATGCAGGAGGTGGCACAGTGTCATCATATGCACAGGGTGTGGGTTAGATATGCCCAAGCCGGCCACTGGTAACACCAATTGACATGTGTGTATGTGTGTTTGTGAGGGGCAGCAGTACAGGGTGGACCGTTGTTGGTGCAGTGTGTGTGTATGTGTTTGCCCTAGGTGTTAGGTTTCTGCATGTGTGTAAGCACGCACACAGTCCCACATAATGGCTGCCATGTACAGGGTTTTGTGGACAGCCACAGACTGCACCTGTCAGGTCATCCAAATCAGTGTCTGTGGGCACGGACACGGTACCTGTGCCTGGCAGGGGTGCTACGGGCCGTATCGGTACTAACCAGACTGGGTACTGTCATCGGAAGCAGGGGTGTGTTGACTGGACACAGTTCCCTGTTGGGACTGTCCAGAGCCACGTGCACGTGGTCTCCTGGGGCGTCTGGATGACAGCACAGACCCAGCATTGCTGGGGCTGGTGCTGGCACTTGAGGCCCGCGAGTGGGCCCGTTGTCGTCCATGGCCACTGCCAGCTGGTGCTCTTGCTGGCATACGGACCCGCCGTCGGCCGCAAAGGCACACCATCGCCCTGGCCCATGGACATCTGGTTGTGGAGCAGCTGTTGTATGCCCCCACAACGTCTGTCAGCGACATCTGTGAAGTTACGGATAGCATTCGCAACATCACGGATGCTGTCTGTCATGGCTGTGCGACATGCTCTCATCTCCCTCAGACCCTGTCTGGTGTACCTTTCAATACGTGCCTGTGCCTGCATGACAGTTCTAAACATAGTGGAGGTTGACATACCTCTCTGGGCACGTCGGCCAGAGGCAGTACGGCCACGGATGCCCCGAGAACCCATGGGCGACTGTCTGCGTGGTACCATTCGAGGCCTCTGCACATGGCTGCCGTGTGAGGATGCATGTGCCACAGGTACCACATTACCCTGATCTATGCCCACTGCTGACTGTCCATCACCTAGGGACAATGGTGATAAAGGATGTAACGGCAGGATGACTGTGCGCATTGACGGGTTGAAAGCTGTGTACTGTCAATTGGCTGACCAATGGCGGACCCAGACACACCTTCCTGCACCATTACAGACATTTCATCATCATCAGTACCTGGGGCACAAGATTCAGGTTCCCTGCTGCAGGTCACCAGAGCAGCACCAGAACCTACGGGAGGAAAACATGGAACACAGATTACAGTCTCAATACATATTTGAAAGAGATGAACTTCAATACTAATGCACACATTCAGAAATGGACACATGCACTCATGGACACTAACACACACATGCACACTTGGGCACAGGCACACTTGCACACATGCACACCCCACAGTAAACACACACATCAATACCATGTTACACTACTCAATTTACTACCTGTCAATTACAGTTTTTGTGGACACAGTCACCAGCATGTCTACTACAGAGTTACACTACTCTTCCTAGTTTTATAAATTGTTTTACAGATACTGTTAAAAAGACTCACCAGCATGTATGGCCTGCCTCGGTGATACATGGGAGGGACCTGGAAGTGTGAAGAGAGTAATGTCAGTGGGCACATGTGTGCCATTTGTTTTGCACATGATACAGTACAGTAGTACACTAGCTCCCTTATACACATCAGCTGCACATCATGTCTGTATATATATCATGATGACAGATACATACCACATGCACACCTTATGCGTGCATGAAGTAACAGCGATACAGAACAGTCATATGTACATACCAGGAGTTAACTCTAATCTCACCCATTACCTGTCTTCAAACGTCAACTGAAATTGTACTTCCAAAACCACTGGCTTTGTTCTTCTTGGAGTCCAGGCTAATGTCCCTCTCCCTATGCTCTATTCACCTTTAACCCCTCATTGTGCATAGAAACTAGCTTCTACCCTGTTTCTTTCACCTTGATGTCCTTCTATGCCCTGACCTACTTCTCCCATCCCTCCCACCTCCTCTTGACTGTCTTCCTTCTTTTCCTCACTTCCCTTCTTGACTCCTGCCTCTTCCATATCATTGTATCTGTCATACTCCTACTTCTCTACCCTTCTGAGCCCTAACTATTTTGTATATGGCTTTTGCCTTATTGCATAACCATTATGCTTTAGGTATGATTGCTTTGAAACCAACGGTACATTGTGTATGACTATAAACTGTTTGACTTCCTTACATGTATGTTTATTTAATTAACAGGCTGCTGTACAATTCTATTATGTTGGCTATCTGTATTGACAACTTGTCTGTCTGCCTTTATTACGTTATGTGTGGAGCTTTTCTCCACATGCCTCTACTGAAAATGAACTCATATCCAGCTAGACTATGGGTCAACAAATGTAAAAGTACTAACAATAAATGAATATGGCATCTTACCTGCACGCCACTGTCTTGCTGATGTGTGGATCCAACCTCCATCATGATGCATGATGGCAGATGTTGTTCTGGGGCTGGATCCACAACACTTAGCAGTAGCCCCTCCTGTCTGGTGAGGGGGGATGTGGCCACCCCACCTGTGGCAGCCTGTTGCCTGCGGATATCTGCAGCACGCTGGCGGACATTTCTAATCAAATCACTGCAGTGATGTCTCACCTGCTCATATGTCCTATCATGCATGCCAACATCATTTATCCTGCTAACAAGGCTTTGCCACAGTGCAGACCTCTCCTGCTGGTTCTGGGTGGTGCGTGAAAACAGGATGGCATACTCACGCACCAGGCTCTGGTGGATCACGCCATCCTCTGCAGCAGAATGCCGGATTTCTTCGGTGCCATGTCTATCTGGAAAGGTACAAAAACAGGTTATCAACATAATATTTCACCAATACATGGAACAGATTCTATACAGGAGTGTTAACTTCTACTTATTACTGATTGGTTAAAACCTGATTACAGTGTAGCTATCATTCTATGTCATTTGTACTAAGTACTTGTATTTCAGACCAGTTGTTTTACATTAGGGAGGTTGGTGGCAAGCACTGTGGTGGCAGGACACATATCTTTCATCCATTGAAGTTGGGAACTGCTGATTGTGGGCCCAGTGTACAAGTGTATTACTTCTGGTATGGGCAGTTGTCCTTAGGGCCAGTTATTTAACATTAACGAGGTTTGTGGTCTGCAGTCATGTGTGACAATAGGCTGTACTCTGCCATTCATAGCTGGGGACATCTGGTATCAGGTTTATAGTGCATGCATATCTGAGCTGTATCTTACTGACATTGCTACACCTTGTTTGTTGTAGCAAACACTACATCCAGGCCTCCTGCATCTACCTTTGTTTATATGCTTGTTATCTGTTAGCTTGTTATTTCACTGGTATGCTACTTCCACATAGTACACATCTTTAAAACACATCTGTGACTCACTACTGTTATCTGCATTGCTTACTGTAATGCTCTTCCATGTTACACATGACAGCAAGTGACTGCTTGTCATTGTTGCATTTACTTCATTGTGACACACATTGCACTTAGGTTACCTGGCATTTGCTCACTGGACGCTTTTATGTCAGCCAGCGGTTGTGGGTAAGGTCAGTACACCCACACCCGCGAGTGCACCTTGTTTTCAATCATTAGTGATTACAGAGTTCACAATAGTATTCTAGCATGTCCAGAGGTCAGTTGTCAGTTCCCTCCTCAGTCCAGCTGGTGAGTGTGGTACTCCAGAGACAATGTTAGAACAGATGCATGTACACAGACAACCCCGCTCCTCCTAACGACAAATTCAAACTCATGTGAGTGATGCAACCATATACCAGACTGGAGGCTAGGCTCTGTCTACTCAATACCGCCATAACCAGTCACGTGGCAAAGGGATCACTCACTACACTTCCAGTCTCACGTGACCTAACACAACAGTGGACCTAACACATGATCACACATGATCATACTTGTAGGCTCAGACCACAGCTCTGCCTATGCAGCAGAGACCTCCTATGCAGACATCCAGGCAACCACTACCACATGAACTAACATGTGCAACACATATCACACAAAGCCAATGTGCTGAACACTCACAGCCATTAACAGTTAACAACACACCTCATACACCTGTACTAGGTGCCTCTATGATCAGGCACACTCACATCACGCTCACCAGGCTTAACGAGGTGAGGGTCACGGTGCAGCCTGTCAGGCAGTATGACCTGCCACATAACACAAAACAGTCAGGTAACCACAAGACAGGTACAGTTATGACACAGTCAATGTCCATGCTGCTGTGAATGGCCTGACACATTCCACCCTGGACCACATGACATGAGACATTACAGAGCTCTCTGAGCACGTAGCCCAGGACAGTTTGACCCTGACCTTGAGTAGCATCCTACCTCACCTAGAACAATGCCACAATATCAAGGCACAATTATCCCTTCCAACAATTGACTGACATACTGGTGTCATTCACAGGTGTGCCAATCCCTGCCATCTTGGGGTGGTATGTTTTGTTAGGGACAGCTTGCACCTGTCACCACAGTCCTATTGACATTTGGCGGAGCCTCCGTTACACCCATTGTGCCTGTATTAGGCAAGGCTCATATATAAACCCACATCCATTTGTATCACAAAGGATGAGGAAGTAAGAGTGATGCTACTCAACACTGGACGTTTAGACCCAAGGATGCACGCACCAAAACCCTACCTAGCATTATGGACATCGATATCTGTGCAGTAACATGAACTGTTTCAGGTTTCACAGGAGCACACCAGTACTACCACGTTATAGCTGTTACCATTCTTGTCGCCACAACACTTGAACAGGGAGGGGAGTATCAGTATTCAATGCAGATTCCCACGCCCACATTGGTGGCACAGTACAACATAGGTGTTAGGCCATTGAGTACAGTAGACGAAGTTGGGGACCTGGGGAAGAATACATGGTAGCAGTCTGTCATTTGTCTACCACATGGAGCAACGTGGATTGACAGACATGTTATATAGCCCAGCTAATCATGACTGATTCCACAGTAACTATGGCAGGGGAGGTCATTGTGCCTGTACTCATCCATCCATGAGGCCTATAATCACTGCATGCCAATGCACCTTTTGGGATGTACCTAACCAAGACACCTACAGCAACTGGTACAGGACAACAGTAATATCATCAAGGATGCAATGGCTCTTACAGATGTCATATGCTGCCCAGGTAAAGGTGAATCCAGCTGGACTCAGTGGCATACTGCCTGTTCAGGGGCAATCTGTGCACATACCATATACAGCCATGTCCTACCTGCTCAGTAATGAACATTGACGGTACCCTCAGGCAATCAGAGTCCCCATACAGCCACATGCTCAGGAGAAGCTGGACCTCAGCACTGACATACATGGACATGCTGGAGAGGGCATATTCCTAACCCAGAGGCTCCCTTCACTCTGTAATGAGCTCACACTACTGGTTGAGGCAGAGTCCCTCATTGACTCTCTTCCATAGGAATCTGGATGAGTGGATGGAGATCATAGTTGTGTACCCCAATGTATCACTTCTATGTCACTGTTAGACAGGCAGTGAGGTATACTAAAGTCGGAGCTGGTGGGCATAGCAGCATAACTTCGATTGGGTGTCAAATATATATGCCGCTTTTCCCGCACATTTCTCTGATTGGCCGTTTTGGAATTGTATCTACTTCACTGAAAATGCTTTCTCATGCTCCATTCTGGGTTTTATCCCATATATATGCTATTTCTGCTTTTCTAGGTATTGCTGTCATGGCTTGGTGGTTTAGTTCCTTGACTCTAGTGCATGGTATCCTGTGTTCGAATCTGGCAATTGCTTTTTGCTTTTCCTGACAGAAATGAGTTGAAGACCTGTCAATCAAACATGCCAAAAGCACTTTTGAGCACTTTAAACCTGGTCTGCGCTCGTTTGCGCGGAGGTAACGCATGCGCACTGACAGTTAGCTTGTGGGAGCGGCGCGCAAACGGTGTGCGCTGGGATAAATCTTAATTGGCTAGTGACACACATGTTCAGCTAATTGCACACAGTTTCAGCCTGTTTATCCGCTGCTTGGCAGCGGCACGCAGTTTGCAGCTTTTTAAACACTACTCGGCTACGGGCACTCTGCCTCACGGCAGCTTAGCTATCAGTACATTTCTGACTATTTTTATTCTTATGTTACTTCAAAATATATGCTCTGTTTCATTCCATTTTACAAAAGGGAATACATTTACATTTGTACAATACTGTCTGGGGGCTTTTTAGTGCTTATTTACAAAAATAAAAAAAGGTTGTTGTAGGGGCTCGAACCCTGCTTGCCTACACATAGGGCGGTACTCTACCACTAAGCTATTATTTCTTGGCTTACTTTGCATATTTAGTTCTTATATCCTTTTCCCTGACTGCTAACTGTGATTGCGCTAGTAGCACACCGCACACAGTAGCAAACATTTACGGGTTTAACAAAAAAAAAAGGTTTTCATTTACTTTTATGACATCTCTTCACTTTATACACTGATGGCCAGTCGGGGCATGTGTTGTATAGTGTGTTTATTCACATTTTCATGGCCTTTCTCGTGGCTGTTTACTTTCAGCCATTCTAGTTTTCCGGGGGCGTGTCCACTTGCAGAGCTTAGCCTACAGACACGCCCCCTACTCTCTTACACGGACCGTGTAAGAGTTACTGGTGTGATTCAGCATGCCTCATGCACCTCATGCATATGCATGACATGCTGACATCACACAGTTTAACTGCAGCCTCCGTGTAAGAGTTATAACTCTTACACGGAGGCTTCCTGAATCTGGCCCTTGGTTCTGCAATAGCTGTGGGGCAGATAAGTGTATTTTTCAATACTTTATTGTCCTTTTCTAACTTTTTACTCAAATAATTTACCTTAATTCTTTTTCTTGTTCCCTTACCTTACATATAGTTTAGGTTAACAGTAAAGTTTACCCCCCTTTTTTCCCCTTTCTTCTCTGTACGAAAGTACGTTGTGATACTATTGATAGTATCCTGTTTCCTACACATTTCGGTGTAAGTCTTTATTTACCATTGTTGATATTTTTCTCTAGTTCCTGTTTTTTGTGTTATTGTTTAAAAAAAAATAGTAGAATTTTCTCTCTTACCTATTGTGCTTATTCTTCTGTATAATGGCTGACAAAGATGAGCTGTCTGGCTTTAAGAAATGTGAGAAATGCGGTCACAAAATTCTGTTTATTGACTCTCATACTCTGTGTTTATTGCATTGGGCCCCTTCATGTGTAGGAGGACTGTGCTGTTTGTCACGCGTTCAACCACAGAGCATTGGTTGAACACAAGAATAAACTTATTTTGAAAGGTCTTTTGCCCTCTTCCTCCTTTAGCGAGGCAGTTTCTAGAGCTTCAAGTAAACAAAAATCTAAAGACAAATCTGGGCAGTCTAACCCTGCTTCTTAGTCATCTTCAAAAGTTTCAGACAAAGGAAGAAAAAGATCCGTCCCAGTGTTCACCTCTCTGTTGGATCCATCTGTAAAAAAAAAAAAAAAAAAAAAAACAATACATCGGATCCTAAAGTAAAAAAGTTTAGATCTTTGGATCCAACTACTTTGGATCTGCCTCAGCCTAAAAAGATGGAAACTTCAGATCCAGTTCTGGTGGCTTCCATGCCAAGTACTGCTAAGACACAGTACCTTCCTAGGACTCAGTATTCACCTTGTTTTGACCTGGTCCCTTCCAGGGTTCATATCCTTTCCTGGAGAGACCAAAATCTCCATCAGCCATGTCAACTCGCTCTTCCAGGAGTCGCACTAAAGAAGACATGGAGAGACAAGTGAAGAAGATTTTCTGGGTGCAGAGGATAACATCTTTTGAAGTATTGGAGCCATCAGACCCAAACTACCCAGCATAGTCCCTATCAAATCCGATGATCTCCCTTTCCTTGGATTCGATGTTTGATCTGAGTTCTATGACCCAGTCGGAGCTGGAGACCTCTCAGAGCTGTAGAGGCCATGTCTGCTCCGAGGTGACTAATTTGGCCCCAAGAATTTCAGAGCCATCTCTACTCCTTGGAGCTTCGGCTCGCACCAGCTCAGCTCTGACTTCAACCTCTGGAAGATTGTCCTCCGAGTAGGAGGAGGGAACTTCGACCCAGAGGAATGCTCTCTCTGATCCAGGGTCCTTTCCTTCTTGGGGACAGTCAGCCTTTGAGGCTGCTTGAGAGAGCCATGTCTGCCTCAGCAGCTCAGACAGCACCTACCCCTTGGGTCCACAACTCTTACCTTTAACAACTCTGAGCATGGCTTCTCACTCGGAGCTTCCACTGGGACATTAGGAACCAAAACCAAAACCCCAGGGTCTAGAGATTATTTCTTTGGTAGGACCTTTCAAAACTCCTGAAAGGAGCCCCAATTGCCCTACTCTAGATGCAACCACTGGTCGAAATAACATCCGATACATGGGTACAGAGGATACTTCAAACCCTTTTATCTTCCTCATCCCCAAAGCAAAAACTTAACCAATGTTCCACCCAGTCAGATGGATCAGACAGCCATTCAGGTTCAAAGGTTGCTAGAAAAGAGTCATCCAAGAGGTCCCCCTAGACCAGAGAGACTCTGGGACTTACTCAAGGTTCTTTTTAGTACCAAAAAAAACAGGATTGGAGACTGATTTTTGGATCTCAGGAAATTAAACAAATCCGTTCAACGCAGCAAGTTCCGGATGGTCATGGTTCAGTCCTTTCTGCCGTTCATGGAAAAAGATGACTGGATGTCTTCTATAGACCTTCAGAATGTATACTACCCCATGAAGATGGATAGATGATCCAGAAAGCACCTACATTTCCATCTGGGAGCCAGTCATATCAATTCAGGGTTCTGCCCTTTAGTCTTACTACAGCTCCTGAGTGTTCACAAAGTGTATGGCAGTAGTAGCAGCTCACTTGAGATTGCAGGTATTCTGGGCGTTTCCATATTTGGATGACTGGATCATATTCACCCTGACCAGGCATCTACTACAAAAATCAAGAGACTATGTTATCCAAACGTGTTCCAGTCTGCGAATAACTATAAATTTGCGAGAGAACATTTCTAGAACCCACTCATTGTACAGAATTTATAAGGACAAATCTAAACACAAGACAAAAATAATAGCTTCTCTTCCACCTACAAGAGTAGAAACTATCAGATCACAAGTCAGAAAGATTATTGGCAGTACAAATGTCTCTGCAGGTCTGGTTCTTCAGACTGTAGGGCCTATGGCAGCAGCAGTAACACTTTTTCCAGTGCTGAGGTTTCACATGAAAATTTTACAGTGGCTTCTTGCATCACAATGGTCCATTCTCCACCAACCAGTGTTGGCCCAGATAAGAATTGCCAACATTTGCAAGAGAGACCTGTCATGGTGGATTCAGTCCTATCGGATTCAACAAGGCCATCCATTTACCTCCTCCACCACCCACAACCAATGGCCACAGAGGCTGCGGACACTTCCCAGCTAGGGTGGGGCATTTTTTGGGGAATACAGTCCAAGGCAGGTGGTTCCCCGAGGAGGCCAACTTGCATATCAATGTCCTAGAGATGAGAGCAGTGCTACTTGCATTGCAGGCCTTGCAGGATGCTCTCACCTTGAGGACAGTTGCACTTCAAACAGACATGTCTAGTCTTGTACATTAGCAAACCAGTAGGAAGCAAATCATATCGCTTGTGTTCAGAAGCACTTGGAGTGTGGCAGTGGGTGATCTCATACAACTGTTTTCTCATTGCAATACACATTCCGGGGAAGTCCAGTGTGATAGCAGACAAATTGAGCAGATGCATCCTTATGCCTCATGAGTGGTCCCTCAGATAGTGGATGAAAGGATATTCTGCAAATGGGGCCTGCCTTGCTGCAACCTTTTTGTCTCTCCCCACAACAAGAAGTGCAGCAGCTATTTTGCGCTGATCCCCCAGGGATGATCTTTATTATTGGCTCCCAGGTCTCCTTTATGCTTTTCCTCAACCCTGTCTATGTCCCAAATTCCTATAGAAAGCTATCAGGTTGAAGAGCAAAGTAATTCTCGTTGCACCATACTAGCCTTGACACATTTGGTTTCCCTTCCTTTGGCCTTATTTACTGACACAACCGTGGGCTCTGGATCCAAATCTGGACATCCTCTCTCACCTGCTGGGCATGATTCACCCAGACATTCCAAACCCCAACCTAACTGCTTGTCTTCTCCAGTTCCATTAATAGCAAGACAACCTGTGCTGTCTTCTCCAGCCCATCATATACTCTTGTCTTCTCATAAGCTATCTACACGTAAGCTATACTCCTGTGAATGGAAGAGATTTGTTTAATGGGCACAGCAAAATGACCTGGACTCTTTCTCAGCTCATAGGATCCTCGAGTTCTTAGCTCAAATGTTTAATGAAGGATCAGTTCCTTCTACAATAAGGGTACAACTAGCTGCTATTTCCAGTTTTCACAATCGATATCAAGGATTTTCATTTGCTTCAAACAAACTCTCTAAGGCTTTTCTAAAGGTAACTCTTTTTACTTAAACCCCTTATAAATACCCTATTCCTCCTTGGGACCTGAATTTGGTGCTGCAAGGAATTATACTATCCCCCTTTGAAGCGGCAAAATTGGAAAACTGTTTTTGGTAGCCATAACATCTGCAAGAAGAATTTCAGAGATTCAGGCCTCGTCATCTCAACCACCATGTATTTGGTTTTAATAAAGACAGGGTTTCGTTACGTACTAACCCATCCTTTTTGCCTAAAATAGTGACATATAACAATATCCATCAATCCATTCATTTGCCAGTGTTCTTTACAAGATTTTCAAATAAAGGTGAATAGCTGTTACACTTACTATATGTTCACAGGCAATTATGTTTTTACCTTCATAGAACAAAAAGTATTAGAAAATTTGACCAACTGTTTGTCTCCTTTTCAGACGTGAGACTGGGAAATCCAGTGACCAAAGTCACATTAGCTAGATGGTTCACAGTTTGTATTTCTTACATTTACAAGAAATGGGTCTTGAATTATCTAAACCTTTGCAAGCCCATTTAACCAGAGTCATGATGACTTCATCAGTATTCTAGTCTAGAGTGTCCATGGGCTACCCCCCCCCATATCTTTATTAGTCCTTACAAATTGGATTTGCTATCCAGGGGAAGAGCTTCATTTGGCTCAGTGGTACTGAGGAACCTCTTCTATGAGTCCACCCAGGGTATAGGGTAACTGGGGATCCTTTCCCACAGGTTTGAGGATGGAATGAAAATTGACAACGTCCGATAAAAGTTATGTACTCACTATAACATTCCATCTGTGTTGTCTATTTTCATTCTTCCTCTAACAATCCACCCTTCATCCCTTGACCTTGGTACTCTTGAAGGAGAGAGTGGACCTAAATTGTCATTTCCCTGTGCTGAGCTCCGGAAGTCATCTCACCTTTCTGTTGGTATACTTACTAACATATATACATCACTATATTTATTTTTTGTGTCTAGCAACAAACATGATCTGAGGTAAATTGGAAGGGTGCATTGTGAGTAAGAAAAGAGCTCAAGAGCTTTTTTGTTGCCACGAGCTATTGCAACAGTCGAGTCGGATCTGAACCCACAGATTTGAGGTAGAATGAAAATAGCACAGAAGGAAAGTTATGGTGAGTACATAACCTTTTTTTTTTTTTTTTTTTTTTTTTAATTGCTATTAGAGTGTGGATATACTTTTTAACACTGTATACTGGAAAATGTTTAACTTCTGTCAGTTTTAATGGACACATTTCAAAATTTGTATTTATGTATTTGTTTTTTTGTAATAGTTTGACACAGTTTAGTTGCATGGGGATGTGCTCGTCCCAAGTGCTTTTTGTGGTACATTATTCAGTACTGTCAATTTATTATTCTGGTTGGTGTCCACTCCCCTGATTTGATAGATATATCCCCCCTCCAAAATCAAGTCCGACTGCACCTAAAAAGAAAAAAACATAAAAATATGCCTCAGCATATGGTTAATGATTCTGTCACGGCCACTGCTCTGCCCACAGACCACTTACCTTTTGCCCCAACTCCCTCTAATGTAGCTTTGCCGTCCACTTTGGAACAGGAGTTGGACACATCCTCTGCTGCTGTTCCAGTACCTGATGCAGGTATAGAAGAACCAAACCCTTTAGGTGAAGGATGAGATATCAGGAAACGTGACCTGAAGGGCCCACTAGAATGACTATTTAATGATAGCCTCCAAACAGACTTTGTCAAATGATTGTAGAACTGCAGCTGTTATCCCTATGCACAAGGGCAGGCCATCTACCGACCAGGGTCATTACTGACTTATATGTCTGACTAGTCTCGTATGTAAAGCCATAGAAAGAATCATCATTGATATGATAAATAATGACATTGAAAAACCTTCAGACACTGGACTAAACCCACTTTGATTTAGTCAAGGGCAGGTCATGCCTGCTGAACCTGGTGGACTTTAAGAAAGTCATCAAAGGAATGGATGAGGGCAGAATTGTGCATATGGCCTACCTTGACCTGCCAAGGCAGTCTACAAGATACTCTGCTCGAGAGCATTATAGACAGGCTCATGAGATTAGGTGTAAACTCCTATGTCAACCGGTAGATAATCAGCTGGCTTACAGACAAGTCCTAAGAAGTCTGCAAAAAGTGCAGTCACTAGCAGAATCAGCAAGTGCTTGGTTCTGGGGCAGATCCTTCTTGGCATCTTCTTCTCTGAAGTAACATCTAATACCACTGGCCTCTGGATACCCAAGTTCACAGGCAGTTGTAAACTAGACATGTTCATAGAAACCCTCAACAACACAGATACTCTCCAAGGACACCTGGTACAAACTAATAATTGGTGCCAGAGTTGCAGCGTAAAATTCAGTGCCCAGAAAAGGAGCACTGAAAGGAGGTAATTGTCCCACTGTACTCATCCCTCTTTAGACCCATTATAGAATACAACGCCCCATTTGGTATGTACCTCTCAAGACATCTGCAACAACTGGAAAGGCCTCAGAAATACCTCACTAAAAGAATCACAGGCCTAAAGCAGATGCCCTACGCTGACCGCCTTAAAAAACTCCAGCTATACTCTGTCGCATATCGTCTACTCAGAGGCGATCTCTGCTTAACATACAAGGCCATGTCAAACCCAGAGCTGTTGGACATGCTACACTTAAAGAAATCCCAATCCCTCAGAGCTACACGCTCCAGGGATCTAAACCTTGTCATCACAATAAACAAAACATGTTGGAGGGATAGGTTCCTGACCCAGAGACTCCCCAGACTCTTAAATAGATTGCCCATACATGTCAAGCAGAGTGCCTCTTTGGACCGCTTCAAGAGGAACCTTGATGATTGGATGGGAGAAAGGAAATTCACCCCAAGGATCACGTCAGTCGCCCTGCTAGACAGGGGTCCAGGAAAGTAAATAATGTGGGAAGAAATAGCCAGGGAATTGTTATGGCTAGGCTTGTATAGGCCCTAGGGCTGATAGCCTAGTACCAACCTATGAACCTATGAAATGTATAATAGTAATTTGGGGTAAGACTGTCTTTTCAGGAGTGGGCTTTTGTGAATTCAGTATTTAATACTGCATTAACTGCAAGTAGGATGTGTCGCCATCAAGGAGGCACTGAAGGTTGGATAAGTAGAGCATTCTATCCAAGCTAGACAATGTTTGCCTAGTCACTGCATGTTTTTATCTGTTGTCTGATGCAGGGATATTAACCTGGCTGTCTTTTTATAATTAAAAAAAAATATATATATATATGTCATTACAGTAAGTGACCTTGGAGCTTTAAGAGACACCAGTGGCAGTATCCTGAAATTAAAAAGGGAAGGGAATAAATACATTTACATCAACGCAATAAATAGTAATCTGTGGGATGGATTTATAATGTAATACTGACTGGAATCGGAAACAAAACAGTCAAGAGGGCTGCGTACGGAGCTACAGTGTGGGAAAAATAAATCTGAGAAAGTACACTAACAATGATTTACTGGTTTAAGAAAATTAATGCACACAACCTGGATAAATCCTCTAGTTGCAAGAGACAAATTACAGGGAGCAAATACAGACAACAGTACAATAAGAGGTAAATGGCCCAAGACCATACATGTCAAATTTTCCTGATTTTTGCAGAATGTTCATGATTTTTTTAATCTTACTTTTGACCTGTCCCTTTATAACTTCTCAGGTAATCAGTGGTGGGTACTGCTAAGTCAGTAATGCAACAGTTTACACTTGCATTACTGTTGCACATTGATGCAAAAAAGTCTTTAAGTGCATCATAGTGCTATATAAAAACAAAATGTTTTACTTTTATGGCCTTTATGGCACAATTTATGAATTTTGCTTTCTCAGGAATTCCTGAAAAATGGAGTTGGATGTTTTGCCAAACAATGTTTTGCCAATTACTAGGTAGTAACAGAGTATAAAGGATTAGTCCAGATAAATCACTTGAGCTAGCAGATCTAGGATTCTCCCCCTTTCTGTCTGTCTCTATCTCTCTCTGACACCCCCTTGTGTGAAGAATGAAGACAACTTGTCAGAGTTTCCAGTAGTTTATTCAGTTAAGCAGTTGAATGGATGAGTGCTCTTGTTCTAATATGTTATCAACAGGTCAGTTATTTAAAGGCAGTTACTGACAATGGTGGGAGGTTCCATGGGAGCTGAGTGGAGGAAAAGCTAGGAGATGGAAAAACAAGGAGCCAATCCCAGAGCTTTGAGGTTAATCCCTTATTTGAATATTCCTGAAAGACCTGTGAGGGTTTACCAGCTCAGCAGCCTGTGGAACCTCTTTCTTAGTTAAAAGGTTTTATTTTTATTTTTTATTTGTAACCACTCTGGTATCTTTGATAACCTCACTAAACTACATCACTAGGTTGGTTGCAAATTGGCTCACAGACAGGACCCACATAATGAAAGCCGTGGATTCCAAGTCAGACTGTCAGTCAGTTACAAATGGAGTCCTACAGGGCTTGGTCCTGGGCCCTCTCCTGTTTGGCATCTACTTCTCAGAAGTCCAGGCCAACACAGAAGGACTCTGGCTGACCAAGTTTGCTGATGACTTCAAGCTACGAGTCATTATCAACTCCCCAAGTGATGCAAACATCCTACAAAAGGTCCTCTCTGAGAACAGTGACTGGTGTTGGAACCATGGCCTGAAGCTTAATGCCAAAAATGCATTATCATCCCCTTAAACTCAGTTCCCACGAATTATCACGTTGATGGGAGCCCACTGAACACCGAAGGGGCCATAAGAGATCTGGGCACCCAGGTAGACAGCCACCTCACCTTCGACCATCACTTGTCACTGTGGTCAGAAAGTCCTTCTACGTAGCACATCTTATAACCAAAGGTTTCGAATCCAGGAAGAAAGGGGTCGTCATGCCTCTCTAGTCATCCCTCATTAGACCAGTCATTTAATATAACTCCCTGTTTGGCATGCACCTGACCAGACACCTACAACAGCTGGAGAGGCCACAAAAGTACCTCACAAAAAGAATCCTAGGCCTTAAACACATGTTCTACATGGACAGACTCGAGAAACTTCAGCTGTTCTCAGTCTCTTGTCTATTTAGAGGTGATCTCTGCTTGACTTGCAAAGCCATGTCCGACCCAGCCTTACTTAAAATGCTACACGTAAAGAAATCCTAGTACCCCCGTGCCTCATGCTGCAGAGATCACAACCTCATTACCACAATTAACAGAACATGCTGGAGGGACAGGTTAATCTCCCAAAGACTGCCCATACTCTGGAATAAGCTTCCCATTCATGTTAAGCAGAGCACCTCACTGGCCCTCTTCAAGAGAAATCTTGACGAGTGGATGGGTAACAGAAAGTTCACTCCAGGGATCATTCCAGTTGCACTACTGGATATTGACACTGTAAACTTAAATCGGGTGGCACGGTGCCTGGGCAATTTGTTTTTGGGCTAGGCTTGTAAAGGCTTCAGGGCCATTAGCCCAGTACACACCTATGAACTACTAACAAACAAAGCATTACAACACAGTATGAGCTGCAACTATAGAACTGCATTTAAGAAAACTACTTTCACCTGAGCTTCATCGGGTTCCTCTAAGAGAGTGGTTTCCACTTTGATAAATGAAAATGCCTGCTTTTACGAAGCTGTCGCCAGACTTTTGTAACACATGTAAAAGCACTAATCCATCTTTCATGCTTAAAGTTGTTTCTAAATTCACAGTGAATCAAGCCGTCAGTCTCTGACTGTTCTAACCTGATCCAAAACAACAGGGGTGAAAAAGGTTCTACATACCTTGAATGTGCACATGCATATCTGATACTACCTTGATGGAACAAATCCCTTTAGGAATTCTGAACAGTTGTTTGCCTACTTTACAGGAGGCTAAGAAAGTTCAACCGGCATCTAAGCAAACTATTGCATGTTGAGTGTCCTCTGTTGTTTTCTGTAAATCCCTTCCAGGCAAGGTTAAGGCTCACTTGACTAGGGCATTATCCTCTCCACTCGCATATTGGAAAGGGATAGACTTTAGAAGTATTGCAGAAACGGCAACCTGGTCCCCTGTTCATACCGTAACAAAGTACTACAAACTGGATTCCTTTTCAAGGTCCAGAGTAAGCTTTACTGTACTATGGTTCACCAACTACTTATCAGGTAGGCAACAAGCAGTTCTATGGTAAGATAAACTATCTCCCTTACTGCCTGTCTCTGTAGTAGTTCCCCAGGGATCCATCTTAGGCCCACTTTTGATCTCCCTCTTCAGCAACAACATCTCCTCAACCCTACCCACAGCCTCAGTTGTGCAGTATGTTGACGATACCACCATTATATGGGCCGCCCCAAGATAAGTGAACTACACTCCCTTACCCAAAGTAACTTCTCCCAAGCCGAAACCTGGTTTACCAACATCAAACTTGTACTCAGTCCCAACAAAACAAAACTGATCCTGTTTAAACCTGGAAGACCCCAACCTTTAAATGATAACTTTAACTTAATAGCCAAAAATCATCATTTTATCCAGTATGATCTGATTCTTAGCCTCCACTAGGACTGAAACAGCAGCTCTCAGACTGTTTGGCACTGATGCAAACTTTCTCAGATTTCATCCTGTCTCAGTATACACAATTCTCTGTGCTCCACCATCATTCTTCTGATCTGTATAGTAAGCCACACATAAGTGGAACATAATCAGGAGCATAAACCATGTATAGACACTCACAGAAAATGCCCTCAAGCCAAGGAAAACCAGATGATACTTTAACGCTCTTTATTCAAGACAAAACGTTTTCGCCCCTGCTATGCAGTAAGCTTCATCAGAAAAATGAATGAAAAGTACAGCACACTTTTAAATAGTGCAGACATGATGTCATTTCCTCAAAAACAGTGTAACCAATAAAACAAACAAGAGGAAGGTATTCATTTAAAAAGACCAAGAATAAAACTTCTTGAAAATTAAAAATACGTTACATCAAGAACACATTGCAATGCAAATAACATTATATATATATTAAAGTGGCATTCATATTGACATAAAAAATATGCAAAAAAATATATAAATATGTAATGTGTATATATATATATATATATATGGTATATATATATATAATATATATATAAAAAATATATTTATAAGTATAAAATACTTCCAAAAGGGAAAGAAACAAACTATCTCTGATAGCTTTTGTATCTAAGTATCGAAGAGATGTTACAAGACTCATTTAGGCCAGGGTAAGAGTAGGCATCTACCCCAATTTGCCACTCTAATTTCCTGGTCTCTAAAAATAGTGACTGAGGTCCACCTCTAGGGGCCCAAAGTAACATGTTCAATTCCCATGAATTCAAAACTGTGACCTGTATTATTGACAATGTGTTTGGATAAGGCATTGTCAGTTTTTTTATTTTTTATTGCATAACAGTGTTGATAAATTCGGTCACTAAACTTGCGATCAGTTTTCCCTATATAGAAACAGGGGCAGCAAACACAAAAGGCAGCATAAACAATTGATTTCGTGTTACAATTAATTTTTGAATGTATAATGTATTTCCTATTCCTAATTGTAAACGAGCTACCAGATCTCAAAAATTTACATCTGTTGCAAAAACCACAAGGACCATTTCCCACTTGTCTAGTAGTTGGCATGCAATGAGAGGACCTTTGAAGCAGTTCCTTTAAGTTTTTACCTCTTCTGTAAACTACAGAGGGAGATGGACCCAATTTTTGAAGTAATAATGAATTATTATGAATAAAGTACCAATTCTTTTTGATAATTGCCCAAATTGTACCAACCTCTTTGCAAAAAGTTAACACAAAACTAGTGCAAAAGTCGGTTGGTAGTTGAGTAGTAATGACATTGGTATTGTTAGCTACAAGGCTTTCTAAAATACCCGCATCTAGTGTATGACCCGTAGTTGTCAACTCATGGGTATTACTAGCTAACAAAGGTTTATAAAAACCAAATGTTCTTTTCATGGCCACCTCCTCAATAAGTTCATCAATCAAAGGGGGCGGGTAGCCCCTGTTAGAGAATAAATCTTTCGGGAAAAGACACTCAATTTCAAATGCCTCTAGTGTGCTGCACATACGCACAGCTCTGACCAATTGTCCTTTGACAATAGATCTTTTCTGTTTGGGTGGATGGTTACTAGAATAGTGTAGAAAACTGTTGCAATAGGTAGACTTCCTATAAATACAAGATGAAAAACAGTTGTTAACAAAATCCTTCACCAATTTGACATCTAAATAGTCAATTTCAGTTAAAGAAAAATGAGAAGTAAATTTTAAAAATGTAGAAGAGCAGTTCATCAATTGTAAAAGATCAGTTGCATCACTTTCATTGCCATCAAACAGGATGAACACATCATCCAAGAAACGTGTGTAGTATTTTACCTTATCTTTAAAATTTGGATTGACCCTAAAAAATTCTTTCTCCCAGTAGGGGACAACCAGGTTAGCGACACTACCGCCACAGGGAGACCCCATGGCGATACCCTGTTTTTGCAGGTAATACTGGTTGTCAAAAAGGAAGAAATTGGAAGATTATCTCCAATAATTGAGTAACAATGGAGATTTCTTCCTTCGTGACCCCAAGACTCACCAACATAAGTTCGACCCATTCAACTGCTTCCAAATGCGGAATAGACGTATATAAATCCACTACGTCGATTGTTAAAAGATTGAAAGATGGGTCAAAGCCAATATTATTAATGGATTCTAAGAAGGACCAAGGGTCCTTACATATTTCAGGGATGCCTTTTAGATATTTAGTAAGGATCCCATCAATGACCCTAGAAGATGGGTGTGTGACTGAACATCTACCATCGACCAAGGCCCGTAATGGTGGGTCCACCAGGTCTTTATGTATTTTAGGGATACCAAACATCACGGGCACCTTGGGAGAGGAGATGTTGATAAAATTGAAAGTGTCGATGTCAATCAAACCATCAATGAATAGGTCCCTGAAGTAACCACTGATTTTTTTTTATGTGCCCCCACCATCTCATTAAGTGAAGAGCATTCATATGCTGGTGAGTCTAGAACCAAGTGCATTCTCCTCTTGTAGTCACAGATATCAAAAATAACCAACCCCCCACCTTTATCAGGTTTCATTACCCTAACAGGCATTTGACTGAGATGATCAAGAGCAATTTTTTGGTCGTAGGAAATATTGCTATGATGACTGAGACCTTGTGCACTATCAAGCAAATGTCTAAGATCTAATTCGCAAACATTTTCAAAAATGCTTAAGTTAGGGTGAAGTGGCGGGTTGAAGGTACTAAGTAATTTAAACCTAGGACGTTCACTATGTACATCATTATCAAACAAAAATTTTAAATTCAATTTACGCACATAACATTTAAGGTCAATCAGTATTCTGGCTAGAGAAGGCTTCTGATCCGGTACGAAGGTAACACCCCTAGACAATAATTCGACCAATTTTTGGTCAATACAAACACTTGAAAAGTTATAAACCTTAAAGTCACCTTTTCTGTTTAGGAGGATGACAGGTTTAATCAGATTTTCAAGAGGGACTTCAACCAAGAGGTTAGGTGGAATTAGTTGTTGCACTTCGGCCGTTGTTGGGGTTTGTTGTTCCGTCCCCCTAAAAAAGGCCTCTGTTGTTGTTGGGGTTGGTTGTTCTGTCCCCCTAAAAAAGGCCTCTGTTAGATTCCGACAGAGGCCTTTTTTAGGGGGACGGAACAACAAACCCCAACAACGGCCGAAGTGCAACAACTAATTCCACCTAACCTCTTGGTTGAAGTCCCTCTTGAAAATCTGATTAAACCTGTCATCCTCCTAAACAGAAAAGGTGACTTTAAGGTTTATAACTTTTCAAGTGTTTGTATTGACCAAGAATTGGTCGAATTATTGTCTAGGGGTGTTACCTTCTGCAGATCAGAAGCCTCTCTAGCCAGAATATTGATTGACCTTAAATGTTATGTGCGAATTGAATTTAAAATTTTGTTTGATAATGATGTACATAGTGAACGCCCTATGTTTAAATTGTAGTACCTTCAACCCTCCACTTCACCCTAACTTAAGCATTTTGAAAATGTTTGCATTAGATCTTAGACATTTGCTTGATAGTGCACAAGGTCTCAGTCATCACAGCAATTTCCTGCACAAAAATTGCTCTTGATCATCTCAGTCAAATGCCTGTTAGGTAATGAAACCTGATAAAGGTGGGGGTTGGTTATTTTGATATCTGTGACTACAACAGGAGAATGCGCTTGGTTCTAGACTCACCGGCATATGAATGCTCTTCACTTAATGAGATGGTGGGGCACATAAAAATCAGTGGTTACTTCGAGGACCTATTCATTGATGGTTTGATTGACATCGACACTTTCAATTTTATCAACATCTCTCTCCCAAGGTGCCCGTGATGTTTGGTATCCCTAAAATACATAAAGACCTGGTGGACCCACCATTACGGCCTTGGTCGATGGTAGATGTTCAGTCACACACCCATCTTCTAGGGTCATTGATGGGATCGCTAAATATCTAAAAGGCATCCCTGAAATATGTAAGACTCTTGGTCCTTCTTAGAATCCATTAATAATATTGGCTTTGACCCATCTTTCAATCTTTAACAATCGACGTGGATTTATACGTCTATTCGCATTTGAAGCAGTTGAATGGGTCGAACTTATGTTGGTGAGTCTTGGGGCGAAGGAAGAAATCTCCATTGTTACTCAATTATTGGAGATTATTTTATCTTCCAATTTCTTCCTTTTTGACAACCAGTATTACCTGCAAAAACAGGGTATCGCCATGGGGTCTCCCTGTAGTGTCGCTAACCTGGTTGTCGCTACTGGGAGAAAGAATTTTTTAGGGTCAATCCAAATTTTAAAGATAAGGTAAAATACTACACACGTTTCTTGGATGACGTGTTCATCCTGTTTGATGGCAATGAAAGTGATGCAACTGATCTTTTACAATTGATGAATTGCTCTTCTACATTTTTAAAATTTACTTCTCATTTTTCTTTGACATCTAGATGTCAAATTGGTGAAGGAGTTTGTTAACAACTGTTTTTCATCTTGTATTTATAGGAAGTCTACCTATTGCAACAGTTTTCTACACTATTCTAGTAACCATCCACCCAAACAGAAAAGATCTATTGTCAAAGGACAATTGGTCAGAGCTGTGCGTATGTGCAGCACACTAGAGGCATTTGAAATTGAGTGTGTTTTCCTGAAAGATTTATTCTCTAACAGGGGCTACCCGCCCCCTTTGATTGATGAACTTATTGAGGAGGTGGCCATGAAAAGAACATTTGGTTTTTATAAACCTTTGTTAGCTAGTAATACCCATGAGTTGACAACTACGGGTCATACACTAGATGTGGGTATTTTAGAAAGGCTTGTAGCTAACAATACCAATGTCATTACTACTCAACTACCAACCGACTTTTGCACTAGTTTTGTGTTAACCTTTTGCAAAGAGGTTGGTACAATTTGGGCAATTATCAAAAAGAATTGGTACTTTATTCATAATATTTTATTTATTTATTTATTTATTTGCAGTTGGTTTACCAGGATAGTCCATTGGGTCAAATAACCCGTTTTCAATGGAGTCCTGGGGAGAAAAGCTCCAGAACTAAGTATGTTACAAAACGTGATTCATACTAGTTATACAAAAACTATAACACATTATAAATTATATAATAATCCAAAGTATTTTGACACCAGCAAACAATTTCAAATAAACACAGAAGAAATAACTATGACAGAAGTTTAGATAAAATTAATAGATTATAGATTATAAAGAATAATACATGAAAATTTTGAGTTTATACCATATTCGAAATACTGAAACAAGTTTCTGAGAAATAACAGAAATTTATGAAGAAAGTATTTTGAGGTGAGGGCTAGTGCAGTTTTCCCTATAAAGTGAAATGATAGTGTATATTAGTTATGAGTAAATAATCAGGTAAGATACAAGAGGAATCAAGGTGAAGAAGGAAGATGGCAATTGCAAGTAAATTAGCTATGAGGGATGGGAGCAAGAGCATTCCCACTTGGATACTAGGTGGGAATGAAGAGATCTTTTAAAAATGAAGTGGTTGGGGGTGGTGCGGATGGATGATGGTAGAGAGTTCCAAAGGCGGGCAAGGACAAAGGATAGAAGATGTTTCCCTGGGGGACGAGTGGGTTTATAGATTTCTAATAGATTTTGATTGTTGGACCTCAATATTCTATCAGGAAGGTGCATTTTGAAAGCTGATGAGAGGGAAGGACAGAGAGAGGAGTTGAAAATGAGTTTATGAGCAAGAGTTAGTTGAGTGTATGAGAGATAGTTAGGAAGCTCTAGCCATTTTAGTATGTGGAGAGAGGAACAGTGGTGTGAGGAGGACTTGTGGTTGGTAGCAAACTTGGCGATTTTATTATAGCAAGAGGAAAGTTGGGTTTTTAGGGAGGACTGTAGATTAGTTAGGAGTGGGGCTCCATAGAGAAGGGAGGGGATAAGAAATGAAGTAGAGAGAGTGATTTTGGCAGCAGGTGTGAGGTATTTATTTTGCGGTACAGCATACCAAGTTTTGGTGGGTTTTTGATATTTAGCTGTAGGTGAGAATTAAATTTGAGTTGGTTATCAATTTGGACCCCGGTAGCTTGGTCTCTGACACTAGTTCCAGAGGTGAATTATTTTGACTAGTGATAGTGAAAATGTTTGTGTTGAAGGAGACAGTTTTAGAGGGGGAGAATAGTATTAATTTGGTTTTAGAGGCATTTAGAGCAAGATGATTTCTTTTCATCCACTGCTCAGTGGTTGTGAAAGCTTCTTGGGTCAGTTTTTGGAGTGAGGGGATAGAAGAGGCCGAGCATATAATAGTGGAATCATCTGCGTATTGGATGATGTCTGAGAAAGGAATGGAGTTGTGGAAATCATTTATAAATATGTTAAAGAGAAGGGGACCCAGTATGGACCCTTGGGGTACCCCAGTAGGGGTATTTAGAAATGATGAAGTGGCTTTTTCCATATTACTGCTTGATATCTGTTAGATAAGTAGTTGGAGAACCAGTTCAATGAGGAGGGAGATAGGTTAAGTCCTGAGAGTTTGGTTAGTAGCAGGTTATGAGAGATAGTGTCAAAGGCCTTAGAGAGGTCAAGTAGTATGGTAGAAACAATTTGGCCAGAGTCACGTGCTTTGTTAATAGTTTGAAGGAAGGAGAGGAGGGCAGTCATAGTACTGTGATTAGGTCTGAAACCATGTTGGGTGGGAGTTAGTAGGTGATTTTCTAAAAGGTAAGGAAGGAGTTGAAGATGAATACATTTTCTAAGATTTTAGAGATAGGAGATAGGATAGCAATGGGGCGGAAATTAGTAACATTGTTATTGTTACCCCCTTTGTGCAAAGGGATGATGTAGGCTTTTTTCCAGATTTGAGGTACTGTACTTTCTAGGATAGAGCGGTTAATTAAAATGCTAATAGGGTAGGAAAGTGCATCAGCAGCTATGCTAAGAAAGTAGGAAGGGATGTTATCAGGAGCATTAGTACATGGCTTCAGTTTCAGAAGGAGTTTCTTTATAGTGGAAGTGGGTATAGGTTTAAATGAGAAAGAGGGAGAGTGTGCAGGGGGGGGTGAGTTAGGGGCAGATGCAGTTGATGAAGTAGTTAGAGGAGGAGAAAAAGTGGAGGGAGAAAAGTTGGTAAGTGGAGATGTGGGGGTGGAGGTTGTGCTGGGTGGAGTACTGGGGAGAGAGGGTGGGGGAATATTTGAGAGTGTAGTGGTGTTAGAGAAGGATGATGTTAATTTGGAAATGGATTCAATGAAGAAATAATTAAATTGTGTAGCCAGATCTAGATCAGGAGCGTTTGGGTCTGGGGTGGGGGTGTTTTGTTTACTAGGGTTGAGAAGAGTAGAGATACCTTTCCAGAATTTCTGAGGGTTAGATTTGCTGCTATATTGGAGTGTGGAGAAGTAGTTTTGTCGATCGGAAATTATAAGTTTTTTTACCCTGTTTCGGAGAGTTTTGTATTCTTTTTCGACTAGGGGGGATTTGTTTTTCTGGTAATATACCCAGACTTTGTCTCTGTGTCGCATGGATGCTAGTGTGTTTTTGGACAGCCAGGGGGCTGTTTTAGTTTTAATTCTCTTAGACCTTAAGGGTGCATGAGAATCAAGTATTTGTAGGAAAATTGAGTTGAAGTGGGCAACTGCGTTGTCTAGAGATAAAGTTTTTAGGCAGTTCCAATTTATGGATTTTAGAGAGTTTGAGAAGCTTGTAGGATCAAACTTTTTTGGTTCTTGGATAGTAATACAATTATGGAGTGCAGTGCAGGTGTAATGGGAGTCGCTGTGTGAAGATGGGTATGTGGTCACCAAGGGGATCAGGTAGAGTACCACTGTCAGAGAAATAGTGGGGGTGAGAGACTAGAATCCAGTCTAGAATACTGCCATTAGAGGGGTTTTTAGAGGAGTATGTTGTGGATTTGATAAGTTGTGAAAAGTTGTAGAGGTTGATATTAAGAGGGTTTTTAGAGGACTGAATGGAGGCCCAGTTAATATTCATATCACCAAGTATTATTGTTTCATTCCTAATGTTGTTAGAGAGCCAGGAAAGGATATCCTCAAGTGTAGAAATATTCTCTCCTGGGGGGATATAGAGTGAGGCTATACAAATGTGTTTATGTGAGTTAATTTGGAGAGATGTGAGGAGTAGTTCAGCATTTTTGAATTGTGGAATGAGTTTGTTATAGGGGGTAACTGATAATGAGGATGAATATAGGAGAGCTACTCCACCGCCATTTCTATGGGGCCTGTCTTTTCTGATGATTGAATAGTTTGGCGGAATTATTTCAGAGTCTTTTATATAGGGTTTTAACCAAGTTTCCGAGATTGTTAGGATATCCGGTTTATTATGAACAAGCCAGGCATGAAGGTGTGGAACTTTGTTTACTATGCTTTGGGAGTTAAAAGAAGTAAATAGGATCGACTTATCTGTAGAGGAAACTGTGGAGGGGCCAGGGTTGGGATGGATATCACCGGATAGTAGAGTAGAAATTAGATATAAGAGTGGCTTAGAGAGGTCGATGGACAGTTTGTGATTGGATTCTATTGTGGATTTAAGAAGTTTGATAGTAACAATGGGGGAAAAATGTTTTTGGAGGGTAATGTATTTGTATGGGAAGAGTAGGAGGTTATTTATAGGATATAGATGAGGAGAAATAGGAGTATGTGAGTCTGGTAGAGTAGAGTTAAGGTGGTTAGTAGTGTGGAGAGGTTGAGCATGGTGAAAGTTTAAGGGTTGGGTGATGTAGTAAAGATATGATAGAGTCAGGAGAAGTAGAAATAAGGAGATGAATGAGGATTTTGTAGGCATAGTGGAATGTGGAATATGTAGAGTTGATATGCTGTTGATAAAATATTTATGAATACAAGAGAGTTATGTTAGTGTAGGACCAGGTAAAGTTAGGAGTATAAGAGTAGAAGTGGGAAATAGAGTTGGGATTGGAGTGGGTGTGGTTTAGGAGTTGGGTGTAGTCTAGTGCAAGTAGAGAGGAATTCTACTGGAGTAGGAGGGATAGCTGTGGTGGGTAAGTAAAGAATTTTATGGGTGGAAAGAGGGAGGGGTAGATGTACAGATAGTGTAGATGGTTGGATAAGAATCACTGTGGGTGTGCCTATGGGGAAATAAAGGTAGATGCACTGGGGGTGGGTGGGATTTGGGGGTAGGGTAGGGGAGCGGAGTGAGCCCGCAGGGCGAACGGAGCGGGAAGAACCAAAGAGGTCTGAAGAGGAGGTTTGTGAGAGTCTATCAGTAAGGTGTTATTTGCAGAGGGGTAAGTTAGAATGGAAGAAAGACCTGGGTGTGTTGGATGACAGTGAACTATGAGAAACTAGAGCGAGTGAGTAGGAAAAGAGATGTTACAGCTAGAGTGAAGTAATAGAGCTTAGGAGATACAGTGGGAAGGGGGAAGGTTAGAGCTGTGAGAGAATACCTACAATACATGCAGTGAAGTCAGTTTGGGGAAGGGAGTCACCAGGTGGATAGGTAGAAAAATACACCTTACTCCACTAGGATATCCTCAGGGCCAAATAGAACTAAACAAGATAGTGGTTGGTGTAAGTGGGGGGGAAGAGAACATAGAGACTAGAATAAGGGATATTTAAGGCTGCTGGCTATCCTGGCAGAGGAGTGTACTAAATAACAGCTATCAAGGCTGAAACAGTAAGGTAGTAAGGGTTCAGCAGCAGTTACACATACTTCCTTAGCTTCTTCTTGGTGCACAGTCCAGAAAAAAGGGAGATGAGGCAGCAGAGTAGGTTGATTTTGCTTGAGCAAAATAAGGTAGCTGTATTAATTAGGTGGGTTTTAGGTGTCCTCACGGGCTTAAGTCACAGGGGTAACTCTGGGAAGAAAGCTATAAAACAGGAGAGAGAGTTGAAAGAAAAATAGCTTTTAGTACTATTAAAACACCTTGTTTCTTAATAGCAGTCAAAGACAGTTAATAAGTCTATATTAAAAAGAGCGACATCATACATTATGTAACAGTTAGAAGCACTTTCAAAGATAGACAGGGCAAAACGTAATCAATATTATAAGCACGTGGAAGTTAGCGTTTCTACAACAACTAATTTAGCCTGCAAACTTCAACGGCGTTGTATGTTACATTAGCCAGATACGCTTCTTCAAAATGCAGCTAGTAGCCTTTGAAAAACGTCGGCTTGAAGTATAAAACAGAATTATAACATCAAACACATGGCGTTTGCTGAGCGTTTAAATCACAAACATCACTACGTTTATGTAGTACATTAACACTTCCCTCCACAAATAAATGTCACTACACACAATAAAAACGCCAGTATGGAAACGTTGTAGCAGGGCTCAAATACCAAGCACATAGCATATGCAGGTAATTAAATCCAAAACCCAATTAGGTAAAGTATATAGAGAATGTTAAGTGTTAGCGACTCTATGCCCAGCACACATCTACTGTAAATAACATCAGTTAGCACGACGTAACAGACCTACAATACAAAAAGTTTACCCAGTACGCATCTATTGTATTAAATTACCTTAAGAACAACATGCGGGACCTTGCGCTTATTTAATACAGAGCGTGACGGTACCAGTATTACAGCAAAACATCAGTTAGGTGGAAAGAAATAACATGTGGAAGCATTATTACAATGAACAAACAGGTACAACTTACAGTAGAGGTACACGCTCAGCCAGGGCACACAGCAGTTGAGATGGGCGATGTTTAAAGATGGCGCCCAAAAGAAGGGAGGTATTTTATCACTTCCAGTAGGAAGAGGGAGGGGCAGGGATGGGAGTTAGCCGGAAGAGCAGTAAGGTTGTAGCAAGGGGGAGGAGACTTGCAGGTGATATCTGAAAAGACGGGAAGGTGCAGGGAAAATAGATAAGAATAGAGCTATTATCAGAATAAGCGGCTATCACAGAGATATAGTATATAAGAATATAGCTAGAGCTGAAATACTCATATGTCATGGAAAGGACATTGAGTTAGGAAGAGAGGAGTGAGCAAGGCAAAGAGGGAGAGAGACAGAGAAGAGAAGAGATACTGCAGAGTAATGTAAATAGCAGGACAATCTCATATCATGGATAGGATAGAAAGACAGATGTGAGGAAGATAAAGAGAGGGAGAGATAAGAGGGAGAAGAAAGCAGTTCAGTACAGGGTAAAACAGGGAGGCAGAACCAAAGAGGTCTGAAGAGGAGGTTTGTGAGAGTCTATCAGTAAGGTGTTATTTGCAGAGGGTAAGTTAGAATGGAAGAAAGACCTGGGTGTGTTGGATGACAGTGAACTATGAGAAACTAGAGCGAGTGAGTAGGAAAAGAGATGTTACAGCTAGAGTGAAGTAATAGAGCTTAGGAGATACAGTGGGAAGGGGGAAGGTTAGAGCTGTGAGAGAATACCTACAATACATGCAGTGAAGTCAATTTGGGGAAGGGAGTCACCAGGTGGATAGGTAGAAAAATACACCTTACTCCACTAGGATATCCTCAGGGCCAAATAGAACTAAACAAGATAGTGGTTGGTGTAAGTGGGGGGGGAAGAGAACATAGAGACTAGAATAAGGGATATTTAAGGCTGCTGGCTATCCTGGCAGAGGAGTGTACTAAATAACAGCTATCAAGGCTGAAACAGTAAGGTAGTAAGGGTTCAGCAGCAGTTACACATACTTCCTTAGCTTCTTCTTGGTGCACAGTCCAGAAAAAAGGGAGATGAGGCAGCAGAGTAGGTTGATTTTGCTTGAGCAAAATAAGGTAGCTGTATTAATTAGGTGGGTTTTAGGTGTCCTCACGGGCTTAAGTCACAGGGGTAACTCTGGGAAGAAAGCTATAAAACAGGAGAGAGAGTTGAAAGAAAAATAGCTTTTAGTACTATTAAAACACCTTGTTTCTTAATAGCAGTCAAAGACAGTTAATAAGTCTATATTAAAAAGAGAGACATCATACATTATGTAACAGTTAGAAGCACTTTCAAAGATAGACAGGGCAAAACGTAATCAATATTATAAGCACGTGGAAGTTAGCGTTTCTACAACAACTAATTTAGCCTGCAAACTTCAACGGCGTTGTATGTTACATTAGCCAGATACGCTTCTTCAAAATGCAGCTAGTAGCCTTTGAAAAACGTCGGCTTGAAGTATAAAACAGAATTATAACATCAAACACATGGCGTTTGAGCGTTTAAATCACAAACATCACTACGTTTATGTAGTACATTAACACTTTCCCTCCACAAATAAATGTCACTACACACAATAAAACGCCAGTATGGAATCGTTGTAGCAGGGCTCAAATACCAAGCACATTGCATATGCAGGTAATTAAATCCAAAACCCAATTAGGTAAAGTATATAGAGAATGTTAAGTGTTAGCGACTCTATGCCCAGCACACATCTACTGTAAATAACATCAGTTAGCACGACATAACAGACCTACAATACAAAAACTTTACCCAGTACGCATCTATTGTATTAAATTACCTTAAGAACAACATGCGGGACCTTGCGCTTATTTAATACAGAGCATGACGGTACCAGTATTACAGCAAAACATCAGTTAGGTGGAAAGAAATAACATGTGGAAGCATTATTACAATGAACAAACAGGTACAACTTACAGTAGAGGTACACGCTCAGCCAGGGCACACAGCAGTTGAGATGGGCGATGTTTAAAGATGGCGCCCAAAAGAAGGGAGGTATTTTATCACTTCCAGTAGGAAGAGGGAGGGGCAGGGATGGGAGTTAGCCGGAAGAGCAGTAAGGTTGTAGCAAGGGGGAGGAGACTTGCAGGTGATATCTGAAAAGACGGGAAGGTGCAGGGAAAATAGATAAGAATAGAGCTATTATCAGAATAAGCGGCTATCACAGAGATATAGTATATAAGAATATAGCTAGAGCTGAAATACTCATATGTCATGGAAAGGACATTGAGTTAGGAAGAGAGGAGTGAGCAAGGCAAAGAGGGAGAGAGACAGAGAAGAGAAGAGATACTGCAGAGTAATGTAAATAGCAGGACAATCTCATATCATGGATAGGATAGAAAGACAGATGTGAGGAAGATAAAGAGAGGGAGAGATAAGAGGGAGAAGAAAGCAGTTCAGTACAGGGTAAAACAGGGAGGCAGAACCAAAGAGGTCTGAAGAGGAGGTTTGTGAGAGTCTATCAGTAAGGTGTTATTTGCAGAGGGGTAAGTTAGAATGGAAGAAAGACCTGGGTGTGTTGGATGACAGTGAACTATGAGAAACTAGAGCGAGTGAGTAGGAAAAGAGATGTTACAGCTAGAGTGAAGTAATAGAGCTTAGGAGATACAGTGGGAAGGGGGAAGGTTAGAGCTGTGAGAGAATACCTACAATACATGCAGTGGGGAAGGGGGAAGGTTAGAGCTGTGAGAGAATACCTACAATACATGCAGTGAAGTCAATTTGGGGAAGGGAGTCACCAGGTGGATAGGTAGAAAAATACACCTTACTCCACTAGGATATCCTCAGGGCCAAATAGAACTAAACAAGATAGTGGTTGGTGTAAGTGGGGGGGAAGAGAACATAGAGACTAGAATAAGGGATATTTAAGGCTGCTGGCTATCCTGGCAGAGGAGTGTACTAAATAACAGCTATCAAGGCTGAAACAGTAAGGTAGTAAGGGTTCAGCAGCAGTTACACATACTTCCTTAGCTTCTTCTTGGTGCACAGTCCAGAAAAAAGGGAGATGAGGCAGCAGAGTAGGTTGATTTTGCTTGAGCAAAATAAGGTAGCTGTATTAATTAGGTGGGTTTTAGGTGTCCTCACGGGCTTAAGTCACAGGGGTAACTCTGGGAAGAAAGCTATAAAACAGGAGAGAGAGTTGAAAGAAAAATAGCTTTTAGTACTATTAAAACACCTTGTTTCTTAATAGCAGTCAAAGAATAAGTAATAAAACACCTTGTTTCTTAATAGCAGTCAAAGACAGTTAATAAGTCTATATTAAAAAGAGAGACATCATACATTATGTAACAGTTAGAAGCACTTTCAAAGATAGACAGGGCAAAACGTAATCAATATTATAAGCACGTGGAAGTTAGCGTTTCTACAACAACTAATTTAGCCTGCAAACTTCAACGGCGTTGTATGTTACATTAGCCAGATACGCTTCTTCAAAATGCAGCTAGTAGCCTTTGAAAAACGTCGGCTTGAAGTATAAAACAGAATTATAACATCAAACACATGGCGTTTGCTGAGCGTTTAAATCACAAACATCACTACGTTTATGTAGTACATTAACACTTCCCTCCACAAATAAATGTCACTACACACAATAAAAACGCCAGTATGGAAACGTTGTAGCAGGGCTCAAATACCAAGCACATAGCATATGCAGGTAATTAAATCCAAAACCCAATTAGGTAAAGTATATAGAGAATGTTAAGTGTTAGCGACTCTATGCCCAGCACACATCTACTGTAAATAACATCAGTTAGCACGACATAACAGACCTACAATACAAAAACTTTACCCAGTACGCATCTATTGTATTAAATTACCTTAAGAACAACATGCGGGACCTTGCGCTTATTTAATACAGAGCGTGACGGTACCAGTATTACAGCAAAACATCAGTTAGGTGGAAAGAAATAACATGTGGAAGCATTATTACAATGAACAAACAGGTACAACTTACAGTAGAGGTACACGCTCAGCCAGGGCACACAGCAGTTGAGATGGGCGATGTTTAAAGATGGCCAAAAAGGGAGGTATTTTATCACTTCCAGTAGGAAGAGGGAGGGGCAGGGATGGGAGTTAGCCGGAAGAGCAGTAAGGTTGTAGCAAGGGGGAGGAGACTTGCAGGTGATATCTGAAAAGACGGGAAGGTGCAGGGAAAATAGATAAGAATAGAGCTATTATCAGAATAAGCGGCTATCACAGAGATATAGTATATAAGAATATAGCTAGAGCTGAAATACTCATATGTCATGGAAAGGACATTGAGTTAGGAAGAGAGGAGTGAGCAAGGCAAAGAGGGAGAGAGACAGAGAAGAGAAGAGATACTGCAGAGTAATGTAAATAGCAGGACAATCTCATATCATGGATAGGATAGAAAGACAGATGTGAGGAAGATAAAGAGAGGGAGATAAGAGGGAGAAGAAAGCAGTTCAGTACAGGGTAAAACAGGGAGGCAGAACCAAAGAGGTCTGAAGAGGAGGTTTGTGAGAGTCTATCAGTAAGGTGTTATTTGCAGAGGGGTAAGTTAGAATGGAAGAAAGACCTGGGTGTGTTGGATGACAGTGAACTATGAGAAACTAGAGCGAGTGAGTAGGAAAAGAGATGTTACAGCTAGAGTGAAGTAATAGAGCTTAGGAGATACAGTGGGAAGGGGGAAGGTTAGAGCTGTGAGAGAATACCTACAATACATGCAGTGAAGTCAATTTGGGGAAGGGAGTCACCAGGTGGATAGGTAGAAAAATACACCTTACTCCACTAGGATATCCTCAGGGCCAAATAGAACTAAACAAGATAGTGGTTGGTGTAAGTGGGGGGGAAGAGAACATAGAGACTAGAATAAGGGATATTTAAGGCTGCTGGCTATCCTGGCAGAGGAGTGTACTAAATAACAGCCATCAAGGCTGAAACAGTAAGGTAGTAAGGGTTCAGCAGCAGTTACACATACTTCCTTAGCTTCTTCTTGGTGCACAGTCCAGAAAAAAAGGGAGATGAGGCAGCAGAGTAGGTTGATTTTGCTTGAGCAAAATAAGGTAGCTGTATTAATTAGGTGGGTTTTAGGTGTCCTCACGGGCTTAAGTCACAGGGGTAACTCTGGGAAGAAAGAGTAGAGGTACACGCTCAGCCAGGGCACACAGCTTATTACTTCAAAAATTGGGTCCATCTCCCTCTGTAGTTTACAGAAGAGGTAAAAACTTAAAGGAACTGCTTCAAAGGTCCTCTCATTGCATGCCAACTACTAGACAAGTGGGAAATGGTCCTTGTGGTTTTTGCAACAGATGTAAATTTTTGAGATCTGGTAGCTCGTTTACAATTAGGAATAGGAAATACATTATACATTCAAAAATTAATTGTAACATGAAATCAATTGTTTATGCTGCCTTTTGTGTTTGCTGCCCCTGTTTCTATATAGGGAAAACTGATCGCAAGTTTAGTGACCGAATTTATCAACACTGTTATGCAATAAAAAATAAAAAAACTGACAATGCCTTATCCAAACACATTGTCAATAATACAGGTCACAGTTTTGAATTCATGGGAATTGAACATGTTACTTTGGGCCCTAGAGGTGGACCTCAGTCACTATTTTTAGAGACCAGGGAATTAGAGTGGCAAATTGGGGTCGATGCCTACTCTTACCCTGGCCTAAATGAGTCTTGTAACATCTCTTCGATACTTAGCTTTTCAGAGATAGTTTGTTTCTTTCCCTTTTGGAAGTATTTTATACTTATAAATATAAATATATTTTTTTATATATATATTACATATATATACCATATATATATATATATACATTACATATTTATATATTTTTTTGCATAGTTTTTATGTCAATATAAATGCCACTTTAATATATATATAATGTTATTTGCATTGCAATGTGTTCTTGATGTAACGTATTTTTATTTTCAAGAAGTTTTATTCTTGGTCTTTTTAAATGAATACCTTCCTCTTGTTTGTTTTATTGGTTACACTGTTTTTAAGGAAATGACATCATGTCTGCACTATTTAAAAGTGTGCTGTACTTTTCATTCATTTTTCTGATGAAGCTTACTGCATAGCAGGAGCGAAAACGTTTTGTCTTGAATAAAGAGCGTTAAAGTATCATCTGGTTTTCCTTGGCTTGAGGGCATTTTCTGTGGTTTGTCGTTGTTTTCCTACTTGGTTTCACCATGTATAGACACTCGCTATGCAGAATTCCTTTTTGCTACATCAAGGGAAGGTGGCTAGAGATGTGAAGAAGATGAAACTCAGCAGTTCAGATTCGTTGATATGGTCTGGCCACCAGTTGAAATTGGGTTCATTTTCTGTGCCTACTTTGTGTCCAGCATGGAGCTCTTATGCAGCTCCCTCCCTCCCTCTAACATGTTATACCACAGGCTCCCAAGAAGTCTGTAGGCTGACATGAGTCAGAACCTTTTGTAAAAAGATCAAATTGATTATGCAACTGTAAACACAGAGAGCAAGAGACTGATTATGCAAATGGTGATATCCTCCTTTTCCCCAGGATGATCCCAAATTCTGGGAATATTTTAAAATGCATCAGCACCCAGCTGATGTTGTTCGTATTTCATTGTTGCAGTCATTACATTTGGGTAATCTGCTGGCAGGTTGCCCTCAATCGGCCTGAATTCCAAAGTCTTGGGTCCTGCGTCGGTTGCTGTCTTCTCTTCCATGACGTCAGGTCATCAGGGGTATAAAACATGCAGCTAACGCGATTTTCTTTAGTCTTTCTTGCCCCGCGGTGCCCGAAGCAGAAGCATTTCGCATGTTCCGGTCGGCCGACTACTGAAATATTCGAGTTTGAGTTTCAGAACTGAAGTCTTCACTAAAGCTAAGTACCCCGTTGGGGAAACTTTTTTCTTGCTTTTTACCGATGTCAGAAAAAGTTAATAATTGTATTACTTGTGGGAAGCAAATACCTCATAAGGATTTCCATTTATTCTGTATTCCTTGCCTAGGCCCTGATCACAACGTGCCTGGCTGTCGGTTTTGTGCTAGATTTAACCAACGCACTATTAAGCGTCTGTATATTTTTGCATCAAAGTATTTTGGAAAGAGATTTAACTACCCAGAGATGTCATCAGATAGGAATCAGACTACTGGAGTACATAAGAAATGCAAAGAAAAGGACAGAGAAAGGCAGTCGAGATCCAAAACCGACGACGAAGCTTCTCCTAAGCCAGTCGCCGGTACTAAGTGAGGCGCCCTCGCAGCCCCTGATACCTGCTACCTTCGAGTCGCAGGCCTCTACAGACACCCATGTGGAGTCGGGCATGCCGCAAGATACTCAAGGTATTGGACCGACGGATGCATTTCCCTCTGATGGGTCCGGAGCCGCTGAGCAGGCACCGGCTTCTGAGGGTGTATTCGGACCTCAACATTTGTACATCAAGCAGACGACAGCTGCAAAACCAAAGACAAAGGCAACTTACAATGCATGAACCACGTGCACAGGCCTCTATGGCTAAAAAATAGATGGTCAAAATGGCTGAAGACCTTATTACCTTGATCAGGGGTACCCATCCCCCTCCAGATAAGAGGCCTAGGTAAGACACTGATTATGAATCTTCACGTCAGGTTTCTATTTCTTCTGATTCCTCTTCTGATCAGGAATTATCTATATCTCCCTATAAGGATTCTGATGCTGAGGAGTCTATTCCATCTGCATCTCCTCCTGAGGATTATTCATTTGGAGAAACCTTGCATACTTTGAGGGAACATTTTCACTGGGAGAGTCAAGACTTCTCAGAATTAAAAAGAGGCTCAGGGATTTCCTCCTTCTCCCTCAGCACAAGCCTTTAGCCATTCCCCCTGTTTTTAGACATTGTGGATGATGTGTTTTCGGAGTCGAGCTTGACCCTTGACTCTCTCTACCTCCGGCTCCCAGTAAGCCTGACAGATATTATAGGGTCCCTGACTCACATAAATTCTTATTTAGAAACCCTGCTGCTGATCCTGAAACTATTTCACAGGGCCCAAAGTGAGTTAAGGCCTCAACAGCAAAAAATCCTACCCCCTCTGATAGAGATTCAAGGTACTGGACAGATGGGGGAAAAAAGGTTTATACATTTGCAGCCTTGGCAGTTAGGGCTTTAAACTGTCAATTTCATATGCTTAAGTACCAACAACATGTTATGGGATTGCTGAAACAGAAAATGATGTTGATTTCAGAATTTGCAGAAAATAAAGAATTGCAGGAATTATTGCATGCAGCTGAACAAGTTGGAAAGCATACTTTGCAATGTGGTTTTGATTCTTTAGAGGCCTCCTGCAGGGCCGCAGTTACTGGATCTGTGATTAGGAGGCATGCCTGGTTAAAGGAACAACATTTGCCAGGTCATGTTAAAACTAAATTGCTAGATGCACCTTTACAGCATGATTCTCTGTTTGGTATTAAGGCAGAAGAGGTTTTAAAGAAAATGGAAGGCAAAGCTAAGTCTATGCAAACTGTTAAGGACTTCTTACAAGTGCAGCCACCAAGATTCAGTAGACACTGGCCTACAAAAAATTGGTCCTTTACTGTGTCAGACAGAGCTCAAAGGGGCAAATCCAGACACCCTAAGGGTTCCAGATACCAGGTGCAAGATTCATACAGGTCAAAGCAATGGGGCGCATCCACCTCCAAATCTGGAAGAGATAAAGCGCAAACCTACAGAAAACAATCCCAATTACTTCCTCTGCCTACACCAAGCACTTATCTTTTGGCAGCACCCATAGGGGGAAAATTTGCACTTTTTGCTCAAAACTGGCAGTTAATAACCCAGGACAAGTGGATACTAAATATCGTATCACAGGGATACAGATTCCATTTCCACACTCTGCCAATGGCAAATGGTTGGCCAGATCTGCCAAAAAATCAATGGGCAGAGGCACAGAAACAGGTTACGTCCCTCATGGATATGGGGGCCATTCAGACAGTACCAGAACAGGAAAAAGGACAAGGTTTTTACTAGACTATTTTTGGTACCCAGAAAGGACCTGGCTTGGGGGCCGATACTGGATTTATCGATTCTGAACACATACCTGGACATTCCAAAATTCAAAATGCTGACTTTGCAGCAGCTTCGCTCATGCTGGGTAAGAATGCTTGGTTGGTGACTTTGGACCTAAAAGAGGCATACCTGCATGTCGCAATATGTGCAGAAGTTACCTCAGATTCAAGGCTGGCTTAATGCATTACCAATTCTCTGCACTGCCCTTTGGCTTACCTACTGCGCCCAGTGTCTTTACAAAGTGCCTGGCACCAGTAATTACATTTTGCAGACAAAGAAGTATACAAATATATCCATACTTGGACGACTGTCTCATTCAAGCAGAGAACAAGGACACTCTCTACTTCGATACCTGGCGTTTGTAAAAAGGCTTCTAACATGCCTAGGGTACACAATAAGCGAAAATAAATCACAACTGGTACCCTCTCAAAAGATAACATTCCTGGGTGCAAGCTTGAATGCAACTGCCCAGATGGCTTACCTCACGCCAGACAAACAAAGGCAACCGACTACTTGCTTCAAACTGATGGCAGCAAATCCCCAGTCTTCTGCAAGACAAATTCTGCAGGCTCTGGGCTTCATAGCATCCTGCATCCTACTAATTCCATATGCAGGATTGCATATGAGGAAACTTCAGTGGTACCTAAAAAGTTTATGGAGTCAACATTCACAGAGTCTGGAAACAATGATTCCTCTTATATAACCTGCTTGCAACAGGAGTTTCTATAGTGGGCAAAGGCTTGTCACCAAAACATGGGACAGCCCTTCACTCTACCCCCTGCCAGCCAAACCTTAACAGACTCATCAGATTATGCCTGGGGGGCCCACATGGTAGGAAGATGCATTCAGGGCATATGGGCACCATAACAAATGCATCTATATATCAATCTGAAAGAGATGCTAGCTGTTCAAAATGCCCTAACAGCCTTCAAGGACTTACTTCATCCAGGACAACTACTGATAAAGACGGACACCACCACAGTCATGTGGCATATAAACAAGTAAGGGGGCACACACTCATACCCCCTTTGCAGATTAGCCATGGCGCTGTGGGACACAGCTTTGACCTACCAAATACATCTTCAAGCTCAATTCCTGCCAGGAGAACAAAACACTCTGGCAGACGATTTAAGCAGAAACCTTATGGATCCTCACGAGTGGAAACTAAATCCACAAGTCTTCAGTATGATAACAGAAGAATAGGGGAGCCCAGACATAGATCTATTTGCCTCTCCTCAAAATTATCAATTGAAAAGATTCTGCATAAGGAGTTACCACAGACAAGCATGGAAAGTGGACGCCCTATCCTTCAGTTGGATAAACCTATCGGTTTACGCCTTTCCTCCTCTGCCTCTTCTTCCCAAGGTCCTCCTAAAAGTCAGACAAGAGAAGCCAAAGATGATATTAATTACCCCGGACTGGCCCCTCCAATACTGGTACCCAGTCCTAAGGAACTTGTCTCAATAACCAGCTTGGACCTTGCCTCAAAGACCACAACTACTGTCCCAGCAAAACAATCAGATCCTGCACAATCAACTACAGACTCTGAACCTGGCAGCATGGCTAATCATGTAACCATACAAATGATACCTCTCTGTAAAGCTGTGATGGATGTCATTTTGGAAGCCAGAAGGCCTAGTACTAGAAAATCTTATGCTGACAAATGGAAGAGATTCTGCGCTTGGAATCGAGCACAAGGAACTGATACAGCAGAACCACATATTCCTCAGATATTACAATACTTAAATTCACTCCGGAGCAGCTGTTTTGAGTGTGCACCTTTAACCCCTAGTGGGCGTGGCTTAAGCCTTTAAAAACTAAGTTATCACCTTAGAGTTCTAGAAAACTCTCATTGAAAGAGGTCAAATATCAATAGAGTTGTGTTTGCCATCACATATGGCTCAAGACAAAATATCCTGGTACCTTGTAAGTAACATGGTTTTGGAATTATTAATGCAAATATGAACAATCCATATTTGACGCCTAGAGGAGCAGTAGGGGTTAATTGCAGAAGACGCCTGGAGGAGCACTCTGCTGTAATGAGTTGAGATGCTGGACAAAGGCCTATCTTTCTCATCAATCAAAATCCATGCCTCTGCCATTTTGGCTCATTACAATACTGAGCCATCACTCTCTTCTCATCTTTTACTAAAGCAGTATCTTAGAGGAGCCAAAAATGTAAGGCCTCCTAGAAGATCACCATTACCTGCATGGGACCTCAATTATGTGTTGGAAAAGCTCACCCTGCCTCCATTTGAACCAGCTGCTACCGCTGATATAAATTTCTTATCATGGAAGACAGCTCTGCTACTAGCGATTACTTCAGCAAGAAGAGTTTCAGAGCTATAGGCCCTCATGGCTGTAGAGCCTTTTATCATATTTTACCCAGACAGGGTGTCTCTGAGGACAAATCCTACTTTTATGCCTAAGGTGGTTTCCAGTGTGGCTCTTAACCAAACAATTCATCTTCCAACTTTTTATCCAAATCCGCAGAACAAAGGGGAGAGAATTCTGCATTCCTTGGACGTACACAGACAGCTAAGGTTCTACTTGAGCAGGACTAAAGCTGTAAGAAAAACTGAGCAACTACTAGTCTCATATGCTGCAGGATCAAAAGGAAAGACTGTTTCAAAGCAGACAGTTTCAAAGTGGATAAGCCACTGCATCCGTTTCTGCTACTTACACCATGGTAAACCTGTGCCCAAGGGCATTAGGTCTCATTCCACCAGAGCTGCAGCTACTTCAGCAGCCTTTCTCAGAGGAGTGCCAACCAAAGACATTCTAGAGGCTGCTATTTGGAGTTCTGTTCACACTTTTACAAAGCATTAGCATTTGCCTCTCTACTCTAAGTCCATGGCAGGCTTTGCCACTGCAGTGCTGCAGGGCCTTGTAGCCGCACCTAATGCTGTTTAGCTCCAGCCTCCCAACCATAGCTTTGGGATTCTACCCAAGTGTAATGACTGCAACAGTGAAACACGAAGAACATAGTACAGTTGTGTACACTTACCATAAATGTAGATGTTCGAGTGTATTTACTGTTGCAGTCCAGGTTACCCTCCCGCCATCCCCCTGTCATTCTAAAGTTTATCTTTCCTTTTCTATCTTCTACAACCTATGTCGTGTATTTGCTTGTAGATGAAGGTAAAGTTTATATTGATAAATGTGTGTGTGTGTGTATATGTGTGTGTATATATATATATATATATATATATATATATATATATATATATATATATATAATATTGCTACCTTTTTGGGGGCACCTGACATCAGGGGCAAGAAAAACTAAAGAAAATTGTGTTGGCTTCATGGCGACCTGCCGTCATGGAAGAGAAGACAGCAACTGACGCAGGACCCAAGACTTTGGAATTCAGGCCGACTGAGGGCAACCTGCCAGCAGATTACCCAAATGTAATGACTGCAACAGTGAAAACACTCAAAACATCTACATTTATGGTAAGTGTACACAACTGTACTTTCTCCAAGATGGCTGCAAAATGTCTACTGCTTTACTCAACAATTCTGTGGTAGGCATTCTCTAAGAAGCCACCAGAACAGCTTGAGAAAATCTTGACACAGTAACTCCTATACCCAAGAAAGTGGACTAGATTTTCTTCCCTCTGAGGTAGTGCTCCACGTGACTGGAGGCTTTAAAACTAGAAGTCATTGCGTCAGTGGCGGCACTGTGCAAAGTTTCCATCGTTCAGTGCCTCACTGTCCATTTTACAGGTAAGAAATTTGGGAGTAAAGATAGTTTTGTGAAGCTGTTTTTCGTGTGTCCCACCCTGTGCCTGTAGATGTATGTCTATTTATGAAATGCAGCATGTGGTACAAGAGTTACTGGAGGGAGCTAGTCAGATTGAGACCCATGCAGCTTCTTCTCCAGTTTTTGTGATTTCTTAGTTGACATGGCCATTTGTGACACAGAAGGAGCTACTAGAGCAGAAGGACACAGCATTGCAATACATTGATAACCACGACATCACTTAATGGAGAAGGATACCGGTATGGTGTATGGCTTTTCTAGACTCTCCTTTTAACAGATCTCTCTTGTTTGAAGTTGTTGAATATATTCAAAATATTGAGAACAAAGCCACAACCTACTGCTGTAGTTACTGTGTTTCAGCCTTTACAATGTACTTTTTTCAGGATGCAAAGAAAGCTAGTGCTGTACACAGTTTTTGCAGTATCCATAACAGCAGTAGGACAATGCTTGGGCACATACAGCCCTTCTAGTTCAGATTTAACCAAGGTCATGGGCTGAAAGACCATGATCCCTTCTGACAGTCAGGAGACCCACGTTAGCCACAGAATGGATCCCACCAATTTTGACTTTTTTCTGTGTCTGTCTTACTTATGAGGCAGTCTGGGTGAGGTTCACAGCACGGTGAACTAACTCTCTCCCTCTCTCTGTCTCAACAGTTTGTCCCTGGAGATTGAGAATATATAATTTATGTTGTCTCCTTTTTCCTCCCATCCCCAGATTCCATCTTTGCCATTGCCAGATGTCCCATCTTGTTAGAAATCACTGGTAAGGAAGGAGGTACAAAAGCTCCTGAACAAGAGACCTCCTGGAAGTCCTGCCATACCAGAAATGCTTTGAAATCTGTCCCAGGTGCTTTTGGATACCCCAAGAAGACAAACGCTGTCCACCCCATCCTAGATCTCAGTAGCCTAAACAGAATTATCTCCTAAGAATATTTTTTTTTTTGCAAGCTCATGGTGGTGGTGGTTCCATGTTTATCCAGAGGAAATGGGGTGAGCTATTTGAAGTTCAAAATGTGTACCTCCAAATAAAGCCTGCGAAGGAGCCAAGAGTGTGTTTTCTTCTGGGTGTGGGCCAGTCGCTACCTGTTCCAGACCGTTCATGTGGACTCGCGTCAACCCCCAAGATGATTCACCAAATATATAGAGGTTGTTAAAGGCAACATCAGACTAGAAGGTTCCAAGGTTTTCCCTTGATTGGGTGATAGGCTCCTTGGCCATCCCCTCACATGATGCTTTTGTTCAGTAGGAGTCAATATCAAACTTTTCTCATGTCTTAAAGTGACAGTGACTGTCACAAAATTTCATTTTCTTCAGGTTCATATGCTTACATTTTTCACTTACCTCACCCGACACTGCAGTTTGTCAGGCATTCTTGCCCACAGTAGACTTGTGTCACTCCAACAAGTAGCCTTTCCAAACAGTCCTGCAGAGACTTGTCTCAAGGGAATGCTCCTCTTGTTTAGACACACTGCAACATGCATACTTATGCTTCCCTGGGCATGTCTGTATATGCAAAAGCTTCACGGGTATCTCAGGAGCACATGAAGCCAGCATCTACATCCTCTGCTGACCCTTATCCCCCTGCTGCCATGCATCAGAAAATAGTTCTCGTGGTGGAGTATGAAGTGCACACTAACTCTGACAGACTTCTCAGATATAGCCTTAGGAGCCCATATGAAGAGCTTCTAGGTTCCGAAAGTTTGGCAACGAAGTTTGGAGGGGAAAACATATCGACATCAAGGAGATGGCTCTCTTCTTAGCACAAACCATTCAGTAAAAGCTGCAAGAAAATCGCAGCCAACCTAGAGTTTTACTGAATGGTTTGTGTGACCTTTTTACCCCTTGGTTTGGATGTTCATTGGAATATTTTGCAGGCACTTTAATATTTAAGGACATCAGCTGGGTTTAAAGATCATGCGTTTCTAAAGTATAGCCAAACAGTCCACTTATGCTGTGCTGATGAGGTCAGTAAAAAGACTGAAGCAAGCATGACCACAGCTAGTAGGGTTTGGCTTTTTTGGCCTGAATATGTCCATAAAGACTTAAAAAGTAAAGTCATGGGTGTTCGGAAGTTGTATAGCTGAAACACTTAATGTACATAAGGGGGCATTTGCATATATCCCATGGGCCTCCTTTACATGAGGTTTAAGGTATCGCACAGTGAAAACTTTTGCTTGGTTGGGTTTTTCTTAAAGGTTTTACTGAGTGGTTTGTCTGTATGACCATTTTATCCATTCATTACCATGTGTTAAGTAAGATGCAAAGTTTGGCTTAGGAAGGGGATTACTTTTGTATGACCACTGCTTTTAAATCTTTGTTCACTGGTATAAGAAATGACATTGGTTTGGAACCTAAAATAATTTGGTTCAGTTCGCATAATACTTATTGTATATGATGAGGTTATTTATAGGTAGAAGTGTGGGATTGCAAAGGGTGCAAGTTTTGCATCGTATGCAAATGTAACTACAGGCTTGTTCAAAATTGAATATATGTATAGTCCAATCTATTTTGCTGAAAGTTGTTTTATACCTACATTATGTAGATGATTTTTGTTAGCACGTAAAAGGACTGAACACAGATTTTATGATTTTTTTGAAGTATTAAGTGCCAATAGGCTTGAACTGCTTTTGTCTTCTTTTAATGTTCAATACAGTAGTGGGACCACAGGTAGTTACAAAATTACATTGCAAAGAAACTATTGTTGACACATTTTTGTGTGGTTTAAGTAATCGTAAGTTTCATTAAATTTGTCACTGCATGGTGAATTCTTAAGAGCTAGATGAAAAATTGTATAAAGTGGAATGATTTTTTAATAGAAGCAAGTTAATTTGATTAATGCATTTATTGGAAGAGGTTATAAGAAAGTGTGTATTTTACAAACCTATAGAGAAGTGTGCATTACAAGTAGGCATAGGTTGATTGGCAATAGCCAGACCAGACTTAAGGAAGCAAAATGTAAATAAATTTGGTGATATTGTTAGTAAGACTGATGTGTATCTGGTCACACAATATAATACTTGTACTGAGATTCTTTGTAAATATCTTGATGAATGTTGGTCACAAAAACTGCCATTCCAAATTAATTTAAAATTGCTTTTATGAAGGGTACTAGTTTACATGATACTCTGTTAGGTAGTCCCTTTCAAAGATTCAAGCGATTCCATGGGAAATAGCTTTGAAATATAATGCAAAGATAAAACACAGGTTTCTGTATACGTGTGTATACTTGTGATAGGCGAGAGTGAAATTCATGTTAAGTGTAATATGAAACTGTAATATGAATGTTTGCAACAGTAATGTAACTTGTTAATCTGAAGTAGGAGAATTCATTTGTCAGCAACCTGTGGGTATGGATCCGATATCGGATCCGAACCGGCATGGTTTATCCAGCTATGGATCCGAGCTCCTAGCTCCTCCCCTCACCCATAATGCCCTGCTCTCCCTACATGACCTCAGATCTAGTTTGCCGCGCATGGTGAAGGCTGGGTCGTCAGAGCTCCATAAGCTAAGTTCTATATATTCTTATTTAAGGGTTTTAAAACTTTAAATTTTATTTAGTTGTGTGAAAGTTATAGGTTTCCCTTCTGTCTATATATTTTTTGGGTTAATTTAACATAGTTTTTACCCTCCCCTCGCTGGTACGTAGCTGTGTGTGTGTGTGTGTCTTTTTTGGGGCCTTTGTGTGAGTGTTTTAGTTTCTTTTATTATTACTATTTTAAAAAAAAAAAAAAAAAATAGTTATGGAGGCCCCAAAGGCAATTTTTTCAAAGTGCTCTGAGTGTGGCCATAAGCTTTCCCCTGCTGATGGCCACACTCGGTGCGTTCGATGCCTTGGGGTTGAACACCTCACTTCAGGGTGTTCAATCTGTGCAGGGTTCAACCCCAGGGCATTGAAGGAGCGGAGGACGAAGCTGGTCTTGGCGGGACTCTTGCCCCCAGACTCGGCTTCGGCCCCCGTCCCCTTGGTGGTCACTGCTTCGGCAGTCCCTGCCTTGCCTGCTCCCCCTCCTCCACCCGGGACTCAAACTCCCACCAAAGGGTCGGAGGAGAGGGAAGCCAGGAAAAAGGACCGGAGAGAGAAGCACCACAAGCGGCGGGCCGAGACCTCCGTTCCGGCCCCGCCGGCTAAGCGGGCTTCTCCTCCAGCCTCTCTGGCTGCTGGCTCTCCCCCTCCTCGGCTCCGGTCCCCGTGCTTTTCACCGGAGCCTGAGGATGAGGAGACCCGACCTCCTTCGAGGCTATCGAGGCAGCACTCAAGGCCTACCTCGGTAGCCTCGTCGAGGTCTACTTACAGCCTCTCCGATGCTGATCTGGACCGGATAATGCGAAGGTTCATCCAGGCCCAGATGCAGATGGGAGTGCTCCTGCCTCCCCCCCCCCTCTGGAAGGGGGGAGCTCAACCCCATTTTTTAAGCCCATTGCTCCTTCTCCGACCCGCTACCCGGGTTCGGAGTGCTCGGAGCCGGGCAGCCTCAGAGCCGGGGGTTGGTCGGCGCCGACAGTACTGGGTACTTCGGATCCGACCCTGCCCTCGAGTCTGTCGGATCCAACCTCTCAGAGCCTTGGCCCGAGCTTCAGATCCGAGGGACTCAGTGTGCCTTCGGCGCCATCCTTGTCTGAGCACACTGGTCCCTTGGATCAGAGGGGCTCGGCGCCGGCTCCGATCCGCTCATCGGATCCGAGGGGGAGCCGACTTTCGGATCCTATTGTCGAGGCTGGCTCCCCCTCGGCTTTTGATGTAGTGGAGAGGGCTCTGTTGAGGGCATCCGGACCCCCGGCCCTTGCTTCGGCTCCGTCCCACACTCCATCTGCTCTGGGCCAGGCTTCCATCACCCGGCCACTGGGACAGCCCGCTTCACTGCCCCAAGCAGTTCCTGTGGTTCTGGATATTGCTGGTGAGGGCTCCTCGGACAGCCCCCCCGAGGAAGCACCTCGCAAGCATTCGTGTAAGAGGAGGCACATAGACTCCCCCGAGTCTTTAACCGAAGACACTGACTTGGAGGAAGGGGAAGGCTCCCCAAGATCACCCCCTGAGGATGTCTCATGGAAATGTTACGGATTAGAGGTGGGTGGTCTGCCCCAAAGTCTTCCTCGGATGAGTCAGTGTTCTTGGAGGCATTTGAAGCGGGCCCGTCTACCTCTTGGGTTTCCCCTCCTGCCGACCTCCTGGTGGACCTTATTACCACCAGGGCGTGGAGGGACCCGGTCACAGTGGAGCCAATCCCTAAGAGGCCCGACAGGATCCTTAGCCCCCCTGCTGACCGTGCCCACTGGAGCAAGGGACCCCCGGTAGATGCCATGTCGGCAGCAGCCACTAAGAGGGAACTCGCCCAGGAGAGTCCCTCAGTCCATCCCCCGATCAAGGAGTCTCGGATGATGGACCGTTTGGGGAAGCCAGTCTTTAGTTCAGCGACCTTCTCAGTGAGGGCGCTCAACTGTTTGGCACACGTCATTAGGATGCAGCGCGATCTTATCAAGGAATACGCTGCATCCCCCCCAGTGTCCATATCAGAGGAGGACAAACTTATGCACTGCACCCGTATGGCCACTCTTCGTTCTGTGACTAACACCTCTGTGCGGTTACTTTCCCACGCTACCGAGGGAGCCGCTAGAGCTGCGGGAGTGGGCCTAGTCACAAGACGGCAGGCCTGGCTCCGCCACTGCGATTTTACGGAGCCCTTCAAGGCGTCATTCGCGAACGCCCCCTTTGACGGTTCTGCCCTTTTTGGCAAGACGGTTCGCGACACCTTGGTTCAGAGCGAGAAGGACGGGAAGACGCCGTCTGCCGTCGGAGTCCGCTTCTCTGTGCCCCAGAGGTCCTACTCTAGGAACCAAAAGGGCCAGAAGAAGATGTGGTTCCGGAAGTCGCAGCACTCCCAACCTGCTCCGGACAACCAGTCCTTCCGCGGCAGAGGAGGACAGGGAGGACGCCGCCCTAGGGGCAGAGGGGCTCCCAGGAACTTTGGGTCCAGGGAACCTTTCTCTGAACGGCCCACGCAGCAGCCCTGAGGGGTTGCCCGACTGCTCCACTCTAGAGGCAGTCGGGGGACGTTTCTCGGAGCACCTAGCGGCATGGGAGTCCATTACATCGGACCGCTGGGTACTCCGGATTATATCCAGAGGTTACAAGATCCCCTTTCTTCATGTCCTAAAGTTAAAAATCCTCCCCGATGTTCCACCCGATCAGAGGGAGGCCGCTTCAGCAGAAATTGGCCATCTGCTGAGAAAAAGAGCCATCCAGCCCGTCCCCCCAGACCAGATCGGATCAGGGTTCTACTCCAGGTTCTTTTTAGTGCCAAAAAAGACGGGGGACCTAAGACCCATTCTAGACCTGTCCCTGTTGAACCTGTCAGTTCCCAAAGAGAAGTTCCGGATGGTCACTTTGCAATCCATCCTCCCCCTTCTTGGGGAGAATCACTGGGTGTGCTCTATAGACCTCAAGGACGCGTACTACCACATTCTGATGGACAGACGATCCAGGAGGTTTCTTCGCTTCCAGCTGGGAGCCAGTCACTACCAGTTCAGGGTCCTTCCCTTTGGTGTCACCACAGCCCCCAGGGTGTTCACCAAAGTATTAGCAGTGGATGTTAAGTTGTCTATCTCGCCTTCATTCTTGCTGGATGGGTTCGGAGCCGACCTCGGCTCCGACTCGGCCACTCTAAAAGCTCGAGAGTTGGTTCCACCGGCTCGAGGCTCCCCTTATATCCCACAATGCTAGGCGAGAGTTACCTCAGATCTCGTTTGCCGCTACAGCTTCGAGGTTGGTTTTCTACCGGTTCTTGGTAAGTGACTTTTTCTTGTGGTAATTAGTCTTTCAAAACCCCTTTATTTTTAATATATTTACTTAATTCCCTTAGTTTAGAAAAATTTTTATCCCCTTCCAAAAAAATTTCCGTTTTTTTTCCCTCAAGAACCTTAGGTTCTTCCCTTGGGCCTACAGGCCTTTTTTCTCTTCCCTAGTGGAGTGTGTGTGTATTATTTTATTTTAAAATCCTAGTTACTGGTTTTATTATAATTTAACTTGACAGGGTGTAACTAGTGTGTTTGTGTGTGTGTTTGTGTACACCTGTTTAAAAAAAAAAAAAATGTCTAAAGAAGCAAAGGTCTCCGGATTCAAGAAGTGTGATGCGTGCTGTCAGAAAATGTCTCTGACAGACGCTCACACTTCTTGTGTCTACTGTCTGGGGCCTTTGCACCTGCAGGACTCCTGTGCTGTGTGCCATGGCTTCAGCCCCAGGGTCCTGCAGGAAAGAAAAAATAAATTGATACTAAGAGGCTTACTCAAGCCTGAGGATTCCCTATCTGTTTCAACAGGGAAGCCCTCTAAGGCATCTAGGTCTTCGGCTCCGGCAACTGAGCCGAGACCTAAGGTTTCTCAACCTCTGCCTTCATCGGCTCCGGCTGGAGCCGATAAGTCTCAGTCCACAGTTTCTGTGGCCCCTCGGCTCGGCGAGCCGAGGTAGTAGAGTTCCGTGTCGGCTCCGACCAGACCTTCGGAGCCGACAACTAGGAAGAGGTCCAGGTCACCATCTCTTGGCTCCGTTCATTCGGCTCCAGGATCTCCCCTGCTGTCTGAACGGAGCCAAAGATCTCACTCCTCTAGGTCATCGAGGCTGTCGGATCATGACCTTCAGAGGGTAGTGAGTCGACTACTTAAGTCCGAGGCACTGGCCCAGATGCTTCAGAGCCCGACTCATCAGTCGATGCCTGCCCCGGTCCATCAACATATTCCTCCTTCGACTCTCTTGAGCTCGGAGCCGGGTCGTGTCGGAACCGAGACTGTGATAGCGTCAGAGCCGATACAATTGTCTTCGGCTCCGTTTTCTTCCTTGGATGAATCTCGGCGCCGGACTTCCCTCGTCGGCTCCGAGGGGGTGAGTGGCATCGGACCCTTGTCCGACCCCCCCTCTCCCTCTCGGTGCTTCGGCGCTGGTGAGTTCGGCTCCGACATCGGCCTCGGAGCCATCACTGTCGGTGCCGAGGGGGGTTCTTAGCTTCTCGGAGCGGGGACCTCTGGCTCTGCCTGACAGGGGTGCATTCGAGGTCATGCGGAGTGTGTTAGAGCCTGGCTCTACTCCACAGTCGGCTCCGTCCGCCCCTCCCTCTACGGTGCCTCAGGCTAAGTCGACTCACTCCCTCATCCCGGACCGCAGAGAGCCAACTCCTCAGGAACCCCTGTGGGGATTTCATCCTCTTCCGAGGCCTCTCCTGATTTGGCAGAAGAGCCCCTCGGAAGAGGAAGTGTAAGAGGAAACACATTGACTCACCTGAGTCCATCACGTCAGACACAGATTTGGATGATTCTGAGGGTTCCCCCCGTTCCCCTTCTGAAGATGTCTCATTTGCAGACATTCTGGAGATCCTGAAACAGAGGGAAATTGGCCAGCCCTCAACCCTTCGGAGGACGAATCTGTGTATCTTGAGGCGTCGCTCTCGTCCTTCCACCTCCTGGGTGTCCCCCTTGACCCCCTCATGCAGGTGGTTGCTAAGAAGGCATGGACGGCTCCTGATTCAGTGGACCCCACTCCCAGGAGACCCTCCAAGTTCATAACAGCTCCAGCAGACAAACAGTTTTTAACAAAAGGAGTTTCTGTGGATGCTATGGTGGTAGCTGCTGCCACTAAGAAGGAGCTAGCTGATCCTTCAGTACCTGTCCATCCACCTAACAAGGAATCTAGGTCCATGGATAGGTACGGGAAGCGGATGTTCTCGTCAGCGACATTTACCATGCGTTCGCTGAACTACCTGTGCCATTTTACTCGTCTTCAAAGGGACTTGATCAAGGAAGCGAGTGAAATGTTAAAGGACCCTACAGCTGCGGGTTTCCAAGATAAGATGAACACGCAGCTGGCTACCCTTAACTCCATAACCAACTCCTCCATGCGCCTTCTCTCTTGCGCGGCTGATGGAGCGAGCAGAGCCGCAGGGACAGGTGTGGCCTTACGTAGGCATGCCTGGATGCGGCTATGCAATTTTGCGGACCCCTTCAAGACGTCTTTCACGAACTCCCCCTTTGATGGATCATCCCTCTTTGGTCCTCAAGTGAAAGAAACCTTGACTAGGTGCGAGACTGATGGCAAGACCCTTTCTGCCGTCGGAGTCCGTTTTTCTACTCCTTCCAGGCCTTACCCCAAAGGCCAGAAAGGTGGAAAGATGTGGTTCCGTAAACAATCTCAAGGGACTTCGCCTGACGCACAGAGTCGTTTTCCCGCCAGAGGCAGAGGCGGGAATAACAATGGTAGACGTCGCCCTAGGGGCAGGGGGGGTCTGCAGAACCAGGGCAAACGGGAAGCCTTCCCTGACAAGCCCTTTCAGCATCCCTGAGGTGTTGCCCGACTGCCCATCTTCGAGGCAGTCGGGGGAAGATTGTCACTGTACCCAGAAGCCTGGCTATCCCTGACTCAAGACAAATGGGTACAGTCCATCATTTCCGAAGGCTATTCTATCCCCTTTCTTCGCTTTCCAAATCAGTCAAAAAAATCCCTTCCAGATGTTCCACCCGCTCAAAGGGATCTAGCAGTTTTGGAGATTTCAAAACTGCTTGCAAAAAGAGCAATTCAGCCAGTTCCAGCAGACCAGCAAGGATCCGGAATCTACTCAAGGTTCTTTTTAGTTCCAAAGAAAACAGGGGACTGGAGACCAATTTTGGATCTCAGTGTCTTGAACAGATCAGTCAAGAAAACAAGATTTCGGATGGTCACGCTGCAATCCATCCTTCCCCTTTTGGGCAAAGGAAACTGGATGTGCTCTATAGACCTTCGGGATGCGTACTATCACATAAAAATGAACAGACGCTCCAGAAGATTCCTCCGCTTCAGGCTGGGAACCAGTCATTTTCAGTTCAGGGCCCTGCCCTTTGGTCTCACCACTGCCCCCCGGGTGTTTACCAAATGCATGGCAGTGGTAGCTTCTCACCTGAGACGACAAGGATTCCAGGTGTTTCCATATTTGGACAACTGGCTCCTCACAGCTCCCACCAAGCATCTCCTTCTGATGGCCAGAGATTACACTTTTCGCGTTTGTCAAAAACTGGGAATTTCAATAAATTGCGAAAAGTCTGTTTTGTCGCCTTGTCGTACTATTACCTACATAGGCGCAAATCTAGATACAATAAACATGTCTGCAAGACTAACACATCAGAGAATATCAGACATTCACAAATTGGTATCACTCCTTTTCAACAACAACAGAATCAAAGCCAGGTTAGTTCTGAAGGTGTTGGGAATTATGGCAGCGGCCATACCTCTGCTTCCATTAGCCAGATACCACATGCAGATCCTTCAATGGATGCTCTTTACTCAATGGTTATACCAGCAACTTCCAATGTCTCACACCATTATGATCACGCAAGCGTGCAAAAATCATCTCATGTGGTGGATGCCTTCCCCCCCAGCTCTTGTCGGGAAGACCCTTTGTTCCACCCCCTCCAGTTGCTACTCTGACAACGGACGCCTCCCTGATCGGGTGGGGGGGGCATTATCAGGGCAGGACGGTCCAGGGCACATGGCAACCAAACGAATGCCACTTGCACATAAATGTTCTGGAGATGAGAGCAGTGCTTTTAGCGTTGCAAGCCCTTCAAGACTCTCTTCCCTTGGGAACGATTGCAATCCAGACAGACAATATGTCTGTAGTGTGGTACATCAACAAACAAGGCGGAACCAGATCATACCCCCTGTGTCGAGAAGCACTCAGACTGTGGCAATAGGCGGTTTCTTCTCAGCGGTTTCTGATAGCAACGCACATCCCCGGGAAGTCCAATCAAATTGCGGACAAGTTGAGCAGAGCTATACTCATGCCTCACGAGTGGTCTCTGAAAGACTCTGTAGTGAGAGAAATTTTTCTCAAGTGGGGTCAGCCTTGCTGCGATCTTTTTGCTACTCCCCAAAACAGCAAGTGCAGAGAATATTTCACTCTATTCCCTTTACCAGGCCAACCCAGCAGAGACGCTCTAGTCCAAGTTTGGCCCCGGGGACTTCTGTATGCATTTCCTCCTTTCCCACTGATCTCTCAAGTAATACAGAAAGCTATCACTCAGAAGGCCTCATTGATCCTCATTGCTCCTTACTGGCCTCGACAAGTATGGTTCCCCTTTCTACATCGTTTTCTCTTGGAGCGACCGTGGAACCTGGACCTAGTTCCAGATCTTTTGATCCATCAGTCGGGTCAGTTTCATCGCTCCCTCCCCTCTCTGAACCTCACAGCTTGGTTCCTCCAGTTCCAACCTTAGCCAGGCTTCCTCAATTATCTCACTGTGTTAGAGATATTTTGATAGCTTCCCATAAATCTTCCACTCGAAAGATTTATTTGAGTAAGTGGAAACGCTTCACATATTGGGCTCAAGGAAAGGACATAGATCCTTTCACTGCTTCCATCCAACTAGTCCTTGATTTTCTAGCTGAACACTTCCATGCAGATTCATCTCCCTCTACACTTAAAGTTCAATTGGCAGCTATTTCTAATTTTCATGTGGGTATTTCTGAATCTGCCCTAATGTCCCACAAGCTCCGCAAAGCCTTTTGAAAGGAGTTTTTCTTCTCAGACCTCCTATAAGAAATCCTCCTTCTCCTTGGGACCTAAATTTAGTTCTTGCTTCTTTGATTCTTCCCCCTTTCGAACCTGCAGTCTCCTGTTCTTTAAAATTATTATCATGGAAAACTCTTTTTCTGGTAGCTATTACATCAGCTAGAAGAGTTTCAGAGCTTCAAGCACTCAGCTGTCGTCCTCCTTATCTTTTGTTTCATAAGGACAGAGTATCCTTACGAACTAACCCGTCCTTTTTGCCTAAAGTGGTCTCGACGTCAAACCTAAATCAAAGCATTGATCTACCGGTCTTTTTTCCAGAATACTCCAATAGGTCTGAACAAAAATTACACTGCCTGGATGTTCACCGTCAATTGAGGTACTACTTGGATAGAACTAAACAGTTCAGAAAATCTGATCAGCTGTTTGTCTCCTATGCGGAGAGCAGAAAGGGACTTTCAGTTTCAAAGGTATCATTATCCAGATGGCTAACATCTTTGATTTCCCTTGTATATGATATTAGACATCAAAAGCTGCCTGATAAACCTAAGGCTCATTCCACCAGAGCTTTGGCTACTTCTTTAGCCTTCCAAGACAGACTGCCTATCGACACCATTTATGCAGCGGCTACTTGGGCTACTCCTCACACTTTCATTTCTCATTATAAGTTGGATTTAGCTTCTAGGCATAGAGCTAACTTTGGTTCCACTGTTCTCAGGAGTCTGTTCCGTTAGGCCACCCGGGACAAGGTGCTAGGGACGCGGTCCCATCCAGCAAGAATGAAGGCGAGATAGACAACTTAACATATAGAAGTTATGTTCTTACCATAACGTTCCATGTTAGTTGTCTTCTTCTCGCTTCTTCTTCCCCACCTCCTTCCCCTGGCCTGGACAGACCTAGAGGAGTTGTGATTGTGACCTCTCTTTCTACCACCTCTTTCTTAGACATATGCTATTATGCATATTTCCTGGTTCAGGATGTAGGTCACCCTTCTTTCTTCCTGTTGTTAGAGGTGGACTCTGTTTTACAGTTATTCTGTTACTATTATAAGCTGGGGTTAGCTTACAAACGAGATCTGAGGTAACTCTCGCCTAGCATTGTGGGATATAAGGGGAGCCTCGAGCCGGTGGAACCAACTCTCGAGCTTTTAGAGTGGCCGAGTCGGAGCCAAGGTCGGCTCCGAACCCATCCAGCAAGAAGAAGGCGAGAAGAAGACAACTAACATGGAACGTTATGGTAAGAACATAACTTCTATTTGCAGCCCACCTGAGGCTTCAGGGGGTGCAGGTCTTTCCGTACCTAGACTACTGGCTTCTCACTGCCCCAACAAGGCATCTACTCTCTTTGGCAAGAGACTCCTTTCTTCGTCTAGCTCCCTGGCTAGGCATCACGGTAAACATAGAAAAGTCCAACCTGGTCCCTACTCAAATAATAGAATTTATAGGAGCCAGGTTAGACACGAGAAATTTAAGAGCCTTTCTCACAACCGACAGAGTTCGGAATCTGCGACTCCAGGTGCGGGCCATCCTTCACTCCAGCTCAACACCTGCGGAATTGATCCTGAGGGCGCTAGGGCCTATGGCGGCAGCGATTACTCTTCTTCCACTCGCCCGCTTGAACATGCGTGTACTTCAATGGACACTTCAGGTGCAATGGTCATTTCTCTCCCTCCCCCTGTATCACCCCATTGCAATCAGCAAGGCTTGCAAGCGGTCTCTCTTGTGGTGGCTCCATTCTCCGGACCTCCACAGGGGCCGCCCCTTTTGTGCATCCCCCCCTCTCGCCACGGTGACCACGGACGCTTCCTGGCTCGGGTGGGGGGGGGGGGCATTTTGCGGGCCGGACGGTCCAAGGCACGTGGAGCGATTCAGAGACCTCCCTGCATATGAATGTTCTGGAAATGAGGGCGGTGCTCTTGGCGTTGCAAGCACTTCAAGCCCTCCTTCCCCTGGGAACAATTGCGATTCAGTTAGACAACATGTCGGTGGTCTGGTACATCAACAAACAGGGGGGAACCAGGTCTTACCCTTTATGTCGAGAAGCCATGAGAGTGTGGGAATGGGCGATCTCCACCAACCGCTTTCTCATCGCAACGCATATTCCGGGTCGGACCAACATCCTAGTGGACAAGCTCAGTCGCACCATTCTCTCCCCGTATGAGTGGTTTCTCAATTCTCAAGTAGCGAAACGTATCTTCGCACAGTGGGGGACTCCCTGTTGCGATCTCTTTGCTTCTCCCTTAAACGCCAAGTGCGACAGTTTTTTCGCTCTAATCCCCCCTCCAGGGGATTCTCCGAGAGATGCTCTTGTGCATGCTTGGCCTCCTGGTCTTCTTTACGCATACCCCCCTCTACCTCTGATGCTACAAGTACTTCAGAAAGCCTCTCTGTTGGGGTGCAGAATGATCCTCGTTGCCCCGTTCTGGCCTCGACAGATCTGGTTCCCTTACCTAAGGTCTCATTCAGTGAATCCACCTTGGATTCTAGATCCCATTCCGGATCTGATATCACACCCGTCGAACCTACCAACTCCGAACCTGGACAACCTGAAGTTGACTGCTTGACTGCTCCAGTTCCACTCCTAATCAGACTCCCGGTATCTCGTCCCCAGTTAAGGCCATTCTGGTAGCGGCCCACAAGCCCTCTAACAGAAAAATTTACCGCAGTAAATGGAAGCGTTTCTCCATTTGGGCAGAACGGCAAGGCCTAGATCCTTTCACGGTTCCCCTTCCTTTGGTTCTGGATTTCCTTACTACTCTCTTTAATGATGGCGCCAGTAGTTCCACAGTCAAAGTTCAGCTGGCGGCCATATCTCATTACCATGTTGGATACGATTCAGGGTCTCTTATGTTGGCTAAGTTATGCAAAACCTTCCTAAAAGGCACCTTTTTGCTCAGACCCCCTGTCAAAGAAACGGTTCCCCCGTGGGATCTTTCCTTGGTACTTCAGGCCTTGACTGCTCCCCCCTTCGAACCTGCGGCCACAGTCGATCTTAAATTCTTGTCCTTTAAGACTGCTTTTTTGGTAGCCATTACTTCGGCTAAGAGAGTTTCTGAGCTTCAGGCCCTGTCCATGAAACCGCCTTATTTGATTTTTCATCCGGACTGGGTGTGCCTCAGGATCAATCCCTCCTTTCTTCCTAAAGTAGCTTCGGAAGCCAACATTAATCAGTCCATCAACCTTCCTGTTTTCTTCCCTAAGTATCAAAACAAAGGCGAATACAAGCTGCATTCCTTGGATGTTCACAGGCGGCTTCGTTTTTACCTTCATAGGACAGCTGGTCATAGGCAATCAGACCAGTTGTTCATTTCTTTTGCCAGATTCAATCTGGGTAAACCAATTTCCAAAGTTTCTTTGTCACGCTGGATTTCTCAGTGTATTCTGTTGGCGTACCAAGCCTCTGGGAGGCCCACACCGGAGGGAGTCCATGCTCATTCGACCCGGTCTGTCTCTACTTCAGCGGCCTTTAAGTCTATGGTTCCTCTGGATGACATTTGTTCAGCAGCCACTTGGGCTTCATCTCATACCTTTATTACTCATTACAAGCTGGATGTCACTTCTAGAGGTAGAGCATCCTTTGGCTCCGCAGTGCTCCGGAATATCCTTCCATGATGGCCACCCAAGATTCAGGTAGCTGGGGACTCTGTCCCACAGGTTGCTGACAAATGAATTCTCCTACTTCAGATTTAGAAGTTATGTACTTACCATAACGTTCCATCTGAGTAGGTGGATTCATTTGTCTGCAACCATCCCGCCCTCCTATCCCCTTGGCCTTGTCAGTTTCCTGCATAGGGTGTGTTACCCTTTAGTTAGGGTAGTTGGTGCAGGGCAAACTTGATTTGAGGTCATGTAGGGAGAGCAGGGCATTATGGGTGAGGGGAGGAGCTAGGAGCTCAGATCCATAGTTGGATAAACCATGCCGGTTCGGATCCATACCCACAGGTTGCAGACAAATGAATCCACCTACTCAGATGGAACGTTATGGTAAGTACATAACTTCTAATTCAGTGTGCCTGTGGGAAAGCATATTTTGAGGAAACAGAGACATTTTTCTTTGAGGTTAAAAAACATTGTAGTAACATTAAAAATCAGAATTTTAAAAGTCCCTTAGCTGAGCATTTTTATAATGTGAAAATTCAGAATATAAAGTTTGAAGGCAGGGGGCAATTTATAGCAATGTGGATAGAATTGATAATGATGTTAAATCTATTTTAAGATATAAAAAAAGTTTTATTTTGCAGTACAATACTTTTATTACTGCTAGTCTTCAACAAGAAATTAATTAAAACCCAAGTTACTGGGTGTAGTCATACACTATCACCTTCAGTTTGATCTTAATATTCAACAAAACATAAAGAAAACCCACCAGAAACTTAGTTCACTTTACAGCAACAAACGCATACCAACTTTTTCTTCCAAAATTACCTTTGCCAAAACTCTCCTGCTACCCTCCGTGCCCTATGGCGTTCCAATACTTAAAACTTACAGAGCTCCACTAGATCCAAAATGGAACAGTGCTATAATAACGTGGCTGTTTGATACCAACTCAGAAACTAGAACCCAATCACTTTTTATCATTAAAAAAATAAACTGGCTAGAATTTCCCAGCTACCTACTATATACCAAACTTCTAACACTCCACAATATGGTCTACAAAACCTTAGCTTGCCCACCACTTAGTAACATCATTATACCTTATAACCCAAACAGAACACTTGGGTCTCCAGATAAAGAGCTTTTCTCTATATACAAACCCTCAAGGACAACTGGACAAAGCTTCTACTCCCAATATGTTGCAAAAGCATGGAAAACTCTTCCTCTTAATGTGAGAACTACAACTAATCTACGTGCCTTTAAAGCTGTACTGAAACAACACGTTTAACTTCTGACTGTGCCCCTGCACTGATCCAGGTTAATCCCTTTTCTACTCTTGCTCACTCTCTCAGTACTGGTGCTTCTTTCATTCTGAATTACTTTATTTGCTTAACGACACTAATTACTGAATAGTTTCCTTCTGCCTCAAAAAAAAAAAAAGTTGTCACTACATGTATAAAGTTTCTTTTTTTATTACATCTCTGTATATACTTGTAACCAATGCAATTTTTTATACTTGTAACCAATGCAATTTTTTATGTCAAGTGTATAAAGATTGTACTTTATGCATGTAACTGGAGATTTTCTCTCTTGGCCTCCGCTGAAAGTGGGTTCTTCCTGACCCAGTTGGACTTTCCCTGTAAACAAATAACCAAATAAATAAATGGAATTCAGTACTAAGACACTTTGTGCGCCATTATTTATTTTAATTGTTTCAATTGTTTGTAATGTTGATTGAATTCAGTAAATGCATTTTAGTGGATTGCTTGTTTTATTTTGTCTGTACTTAAAGACCGTTTGATTCAAGGTGCTAGAAGAAACATTAATAAAGCAGGATTGCTGTATTTTTGTCCAAGTCCTTCTGCGTGTCTTTTATGGGGTTTTGTTGCCAGAACTCATGTCACAGTTTTACTTACTGGAGGAGGAGGTTTTAAGGACTCTTGAAATATCAACAATCCTGACTTCAATTAGATAGCTAACTGTAAATCTGTCCTTGTTCAGCCTGGTGAGTAAATAGTCAGTGTGACTAACAGTGGCGTCACTGTCCAGTTACTAGGATGTTTTTACTGTTTGGGCCTGCTTATTACCTGCACTTGTTTTGCACTGAAATACTGCTTAGTTAGCATAGACTAGATCCATACTTGCTGAATCTAGACTGTTTTTCATACACTTGAACTCAAATCTAGCCATCTTACAATAAGAAGGGCTCCCCTGCAGATATAGCCTTGTCTTAGCTTGGAATTGCCGGAGGAAGGATCATTGAGATTTCCTTTTACCAGATTAGTTTAAAACTGTTTAATTTTGACCGTATACAAGCCTTGCGTTTGCACATAGCTGAGCACCATATGAGGGTTAGTGGTGCTTTTTTTTAGATGCAAACGGCTAGAAACTATTTTTTCCTTAGACACCAGTCTCTGAAACCCTTCCAGGTTCCCTGCTGTTCTGTGGGCAAAGCAGCTGTGCTTAGAGTAGTGTTACTCTACAGAAGATCAGGGATGGAAAGTGGGGCAAGTCCCCTTGTTAATCTCAGAGCAATAGCCGATCAAATTTGCCCTTTCATAAATTAGTACTTAAGAATTTTCCTGCTACTGTGGACAGTCAGTTTTCCAACATTTCTCCAGGCAGCCTGATTATATGGGCATCCTGAGGCAGTGTAGCAATTGCCTCATGTATACTGACAACCACTTGCTCCTAAAGCAAACAAATACAGTATGTGAGAGATGTTAAGGTAGAGTATTAATTCTAGTTTCATGGTATAGTTACAATTAATAAGATAGCAAACAGGTTGTCGGTACACACACCTGTCCACTCACACATGATAAGGTCAAGACACATTAACCCATATACACAGAGATACTCGCTAAGAGCCTACCAAAAGACCAGATAATTCCCAAGCACAATCGACACATACTGGTACACTAACAGAATCCATCACTACACATAATAACACACATCAGTGTCTCAACAATTAAGCTCCTAAAGCAAAGTGCCTCTAAACCTAATGTCCTAGTCATAGGCGACTCAATAGTGAGACACACACATGTCCCCCTCACCAGGTTGGACAAGGAGAAGGTCAAGGTCAGCTGTCAGTCAGTTGCCAGGATCCATCAAGTCATGCACACACTCATGGAATTCAGCAAAATTACTGTTATGACTCTGCCATAGTACATGCTGGAGTGAATGACTTGAGACATACCTCTCTGGAATACATGAAGTGAGATACGGGTGAACTTTGATTGTGTCCCAGGCAGGTATGTCTCTAGCCCTAAGCAGCATTCTACCTTCACCTAGGATGATTCCATAATACAGACAAAAGATTGATTTCAGTAATTGTCTTAGCCTCTGGTGTTACTCCAGAAGGATCCAGTATCTGACAGTCTGGGAAGGCTTGGTCGATAGACCACGCTGCTTTGCCAGTGATGGCCTTCACCTATCTCCGCAAGGCTTTTGGATACCGGCAAAGACACTTGCCTCCCTCATAGTGCCTTTTGGGCAATGTCAAAACAACAAAACTTCTGACATAAAGAAATCCACTAGAGAAACGTAAGGTCATGCTGCTTAATGCTAAGAACCTAAACAGTAACCTGCATTCCCTGGCAGTACTGTTCACCTTGGAAAATGCTGACATCTGTGCAGTCATTGAGACTTGGTTCAAGACACAGAAGAGAGCACCCAGGCCGTACAAGGCTACAATGAGTTTCACACATTCAGACCTCAAAACAAACGTGAAAGAACCAAAGGTGGAGGTGCATCCATCTTCATTAAATCCAAATACACCTCAAGACTGGTAAAATAGTAGAACTGTCTTGAGCTACTTTAGGTCCAAGTAACTATAGGCAAAATATCCTACCACATCATTTCTAGCTACAGGTCCCCTGCCATGAACCAGGAGAAGCACACCGCCTACCTGAACTTGCTAGAGTTGCTTAGTATACAGCCAAACACCTTGGTCATGGGAGATTTAAACTATCCTTCCATCAGTTGTTTGACTTAAACCAGCACAAATACGATCATTCTCAGGTTCCTGGATTTTGTTAATTCAAATGCCCTGAAACAGCTCAAATGTCCTAGTCCTAGTGCTCACCAACATGAAGGGGTCATTGCACTACCACCACCACCCCCCCACACATGTTTTGCCTTCCCTGGTAAGGTCAGACCATAAATCAGTCTTGTTTGAAGTAAAGATTGGACCCAACAGGAACAAAAATACTGAAAAATTTCTACAAAGCCAACTATATCCTACTAAGGAATGGTATAAAAAGTTTCAGAGCCCTTGCTGACACAGCCAACAATCACTCCTGTGCAGAAGAGTACACAAATGCCCTATATAGCTACTTAAATATATTGACTCAGCTATACCTGACAGGACTATAACCAGGTCCTTCTGAAAACACAAGCCACGTTGGTGGACTGTAAGTATAAATAGATTCTATAACAAAAGAAGGAAACTAATATCTAAGAACAAGAGGGAACGTGCTCAACAGAGGAAGAATACCCTCCACAGCTTGAACAAGCAAATCAGATATCTTGTGAAGTCCTCTAAGACTAGTTATGAGACTAAATTATCATCCCTATTTAAAGAAAACCATAAGATATTCTTTACCTACATCAGAAACCTAAAAAGGAATGCCCAGCTGTGTGCCAAACGTATACTGGACTGTACTACTCAAGCTGAACCCAAGAAAATTGGCGACCTGCTAGCTGACAAATTTGGCAATAACTTCACCCTCCCATCCCTCCATCAGCCTTACCCCAAAGCATTTCTGACATCAGTCCTCTACAGAATATCTCCAGAAAACACGTCATACAAGCACCCTCCAAGGCCAAAAACATGGCGTCTATGGGACCAGGTAACATCCCAGTTTGTATACTAAATACTGTAAAACAAGACCTAGCAGAACCACTTGGCACTCTCTTTAACCATAGCCTGAGCACTGGCTTTGTTCCGGCAGAGTGGAGAACAGCAACAGTAATCCCCTTGCACAAAGGGAGTCCATCAACCAACCCAGGAAACTATCGACCCATAAGCCTAACCAGCCTTATCTGCAAGGCCATGGAAAGATCATCATGGAACTTATCAACAAGGACACAATCTACCTTCAAACTCTTGACCCACAGTCGACCTTCAAACTCTTGACCCAACCTAGTTTGGTTTTGTCAAGGGTAGATCTTGCTTATTAAACCTGGTGGACCTTTTGAGAATGTCACCAAAGCCCTGGATGAGGGGAGAGCAGTACATACTGCCTGTCTTAATTTAGCCGAGACTTTTGACACAATCCCCCACTCCTCAGGGATCACTGAGAAACTCTCTGAGCTGGGGATTAATCCATATGTGACTAGATGAATAGCCAGCTGTTTCACCGACAGACTGCACAGTGTCAAAGTTGGGGAGTCCACCTCCACAAGTAGACCTGCTAACACAAAATATCTGTGCTGGGCCCTCTGCTGTTTTTCTGAGGTCCAGGTGAAAGTAGATGGCCTGTGGCTTACCAGTTTTGCAGATGACTGCAAACTGGGTGTAATCATTGAGTCCCCAGTGATGTAAACATATTACAGAAGGGTTTGACTCAGACAAATGATTGATGCCAAAGTCATGGACTAAAACTAAATGCAAAAGAATGCCTCATTATCCCATTTGGCAAAAAAGCAGTTCCTGCTAGTCATGATATAGATAGTAATCCTGTAAGCTCAAATTCAGTAGTGTGAGACTTAAACACAGGTTGATAATCTAAATTTCAGTAGTCATGTGTCCATAGTGGTAAAAAAGCCTTCTAGATTGCGCATCTCATAAATAAGGGCATCGTATCCAAAACTAAGGAGGTTATAACTCTGCTGTACTCAACCTTTATCAGACCCCTAATTGAGTACAATGCTCCCTTCTGTATGTATCTCACCAGACACCGGCAGCAGTTGGAGAGACCATAGAGGTTTCTAACCAAGAGAATCCAGGGCCTCCAAACATGACTTACATGAAAAGACTGAAAGCCCTGTCACTGTACTCTGTATCATACAGGCTGCTGAGAAGTGACCTGTGCCTGGCCTACAGAGCAGGCCATGTCTGCCGTAATGGAAATGCTGCACATCCACAAGTCATATAGGACAAGAGTCGCTTGCTCCATGGATCTCAGCCTTACCTATGACATTAACAGAACATGTTGGAGAGACAGGTATATCTCCCAGAGACTGCCACTCTTCTGGAATAAGCTCCCACTTCACGTGAAGCAGAGCTCCCCTACCTTGGAAAGGGGTAGTCGGTGATGATCATATAATTGCACTGCTAACAATGGCCATGTAACTGTGGTCCGTTAGGGTAGACAGATTTTTACATGGCTAGGCTGGTAAAGGCCGTATGACTATTAGCCTAGTAACCTCCTATGAACCTATGAAGAAGTTGATATGAATCAGTTCGGTTGAACAAGAGTTTGTTTTCAGTGAACATGTGGCAGTAATTATACTGCCTTAGGATAATAAGTGCTAGAAGGCTGGCAATGGAAGGGAAGGTACACTGCTGTCTCTCCATGCCAATTAGTGTTGTTATTTATAGGACCTTGGTGGGACAAAGGTGTGGTGAGGAAGTAGGGAGGGAGATTGTGTAGTACAAGTTTAGGAGAGAGCAGTGCACAGACCTGTGCAGCAGGTAGCAGCCTGTGCCACTCTGCGCAGTTCCATGTAGATCATTGCAGACCATTAAAGCTCTGAGATGGATGGTGTCAGTCACCCAAGAGTAGAAGGAGGGTTTTTTTTTTTTTTACACTGATGACTACGGGGAAAAGGTCACTTGTAAAAGCAAACCATTATGCAGCCGTAGTAATCATGGTGGCAGTCTGTGGCCACAGTGGTGGCTTGCTGCATGAGTCTTGTGGTACCACTGGCAAGGATAGTGGGGGACTGCAGTACTCTGAACTGGATGAAGTGAGCATTTGTTACCTGCTAGTGGATGGTGAGAGTCGTGGCCTCCCACAGCAAGGGGTGGTAGACCATGGTATGCATCTAAATGCAGATGAGGACCGTGTACTTGGCAGTGGCACCCCTAAATGGGCACCCTTGATCTATACCCTCCCTTGACCTCAGCACTGCCAGTTAGGGGTAATGTCACGTGTAAAGTAGAGTGTGTGTCACTGTAGCCCTCATCATTACTGTGTCACTGTCTTGCATGTCTTTACAGATTTCATATGACACAGTAGGTTCAAGGCCTGGGTGCATGACATTTACTGATTGATCCTCAAGTACTGCTAATATGTCAAGGCCACCTGTGATCTGACAGCATGCGGCAACCCTGTGAGGATACAACATTGTGGATGTTCCAATTCAGATGTAATATGCACATCTACTGCCACAGAGAGCACATCTCTGAGTTGGAGCCATGAGGTATTTCTTTCCAAATGGAGATGATGAGCACTTATGTTGCACAGCTCAGTGTTCTTGTATGAGTGAAGCAACACCTTCATCTTAAATTAAAGGTAGATGCACACCCAGAATGGATGCATGAAGTTCCACTGTGCAGTTAAATTGTAACTATCTCTGCCTTACTCTCATCTTAAGCACTGGCACAGATGTCAACATCCACACATCTACAGGTGTCACTGTGGCAGTTGTTTGTCCTGTTAATGCACAACAGAAGATGCACCAGAATGCATATGGGTACCTATGGCAGTATTGTGCCTCTGTGAACCTGCACACTAAGGGTGTCTATGTAAGGTGCCCCATATAAACCAAACCTGCCTCTGTTGCCAACTTAAATAGCTGGATAACTGATGTAGTCTGATCATAGCAGCTGTTGGATATGGGCAGTGCTGCTGTACAGAAACTTTATGTAAGAGTTACTAACTCCATCATCCACCTATCCACAAGAGTGGGTCCATTCTGATGTTGTCCACTCATCCAGTGATAATCTCAGAACCAATGTACCCCTGCAGGGACATCAGACATTCCTTTGACTCTGTCTGCCTGTTGCTGTCAAGAGGCACAACATGATCTCTCAGCTGTTGGGGAATGTTCCTTTGCCTTGGCATGGCATAGCCCCTTAGTAACACACAATTCTTTAAGGTGCAGTTCACTCAATGGCATTTATATCCCAGATTATTTTCTGCATCACCTAGTTGCATAAAGGCTAGTCATCAACTCCTCTCCCTGGCAAGTACTTTCTGTGTGCCCTGTGTTTGTAGCAGGGTTTAAAATCGTCCAGCCTCTGCCACCTGTTTCATCCTGTTGATGCTCAGGCACCTGTGAATACATGAGTGGATATTTCTGAGATTGGTTGAATGACAACTACAGCCAATGAGTTGACCCACCTAAATACTACTGTAATCAAAAGTATGGTTGTGAGTGTATGATTTAAGACAAGTTTAGGGATAGATTGAAACATGTACAGAAGAGATGTACTTGCCAACAGTTATGTCTGGGGTAAGGCAGGAATCTCAGCTGCTGGCAGTTAGGATCAGCTTAGTAACTGTTAGTCTTTCGGCTTTTTCCGGTTATGGGTCACCACAGCAGATCACCGGTCCGCTAATGATTGTCTGTGGATTTTTATGGTGTCAAAAGTTGCTAGCCTGGCGCCCAGCCTTCAAAGAAGGCACACCCACAAATGCACACTCCTACCTACCTGCATGTCTTTAAATGTCACTCGACTGCAGGGAGGACATGCAGACTCCACACAGAAGGAGCGCCAGCTGAGAATTGAACTGGAAAACCTCCTGCTGTGAGGCCACAATGCTAACTGCTGCACAACTGCGGCCTCAACTTAGTAACTGTTAGTAATATGACGTTTCTGTACTATGCTGGGTAGAACTTGTTTTTATGAATTTGACTGCTGTACTTGGCAAAATTAGTCACCATGTATATTAGGCTATAAGAGTGATATGACAACTCTAACAGTGACAGATATACACAAGAACATGTTATCCTGATATTGTTTACTACTTTGCTGCCTGTACTTTATGCAAACATGAGATACTTGAAAGTGCATACATTCTTGTAATTCTTTCTAATGTGACTTGCAGCAAGAATGGTTCACATCCTTAGGAAGATGGGCAAAATACAGTTTAGAGACAGTCCCAGAAATTTTTTGTTTTGATTCTGGTCTTTGTTTACATTTTCAGTCTAGCTTTCTGAGCATGCCCCAACTTTGGCTATGGGGGCTGGGGGGAGGGCTGCTTACTGGAAGTTGCAATGGTCTTAGTCAAATTCCATCTCAAATTGCAGTTGTACTCACAACAGCTCACACCGAGGCATTCATTAGTTTCACCTGTGCTTTTTATCCCCAGAGAAAAGTAGCCTTATAGGAAAGCATATGTGCAATGAAAATCTAAAACAAGTTTTCTGTTTTTCATTTCATTTTATTTTGTGTGGATTTCTGAAAGCTAGCTAAATGATATGATATGCATGACTGCCACTTGCTCTGTAGAAAGCATCAGAATGATGCAACTTTTGAACAGTAGAAGCAGCAGTCTTTTTTTTTTTCACATTTTGTTTTTTGATCTCTGAATACTAGCTAAGTGTAATAGGGTTTCTGACCTGCTGTAAAAAAAATTGTGACACAAGCAATAGTTAAATTTTAAACAATGAAGTCTAACATTTGCTGTCACAGTGGGGGCTGTACAGTAAGGCAACCTGTGATAGTTTTACATACTACTTCTGAGATTGCTTTAATACATAGTAAAGGGAATACCTCAAGAGACTGCTAAAATTTTGTACAATTTCACTAAACTGTACTGTTTTGACTATGCTGCTTGAAATTACACTATGCAGAATAAAGGAAATAAAGAGGTACATAGTTAAGGTGAGCTTTTTGACAGGTTCATAAAAAGCCGGCACTTGAGAGTCTTGTCTAACCACCCCCACCACAAACACACAACAAATATAATAACCTTATTGTTTCCCAGTGATTTGGGACTGAAATCTTTGACAGGAACTGAATATTGTTAATTGTGTTCACCAGGGGAGGTAAAAACAGGGCTGCATAAAGTAAATTGAAAGCAGGAGTAAGGTTGATGATGATGTGGTAAGTGGCTGGTGACAGCTGGGAGGTATCAGGTCAAGTTTCTTTAGGTCAGAATTTTAGACTCTGGGATTGTCCCTTTAATAGACACTTTTCCAGAGTACTGTCTCTCTCTGCAAAGTACCTGTAAATGTTCTTTCTAATACTACCTTCCATATGTGCAGTATTGCTTTCCATGTCTGAGGGACTTTACCCTTTACCTAGAAAATAACAGCACACCTCTAAGACAATGCAAATTTACACCTACTAGCCAAGCACATAGGCAAATTAAGTTGGGAGGCATGAGTGTCTTTGAACTGCTGTATTTTGCCACAGTACATTTGCAGCATAAGATCTGTTGACTGTGTTCACATTGGACAACTCATTAGTCATGAGCTCATGGTGTAGACCTGGTACAGAGTGCACATGTTAATCTACTAAATGGGTAGTTGTGCAGCATAAATTATGTTGTAGGTGTGATTCACTTGCAGCTATTTCGGTCTTTGTGAGGGTGGTAGAATTTTCAAATGACATTTGGCAGAATTTTAGTGCCTTCCTCAGACTGCTTGCATGCGGATGAATGAGAGCAAGATAATACTTAAATTTCAGGGGAGCACCTAGTGGGCACCCTTGATGGTGCATTTAAAAGAAAATGGATGTCTGGTGTGATCTGACTAAGGAGTTTGCGTTAGTGATAGGAATCCCTAGTATAATGGAAAAGTGCAGACACTGATTTCATGACCTCCAGCACCAGGATGACTCTGTGAATTGGAAGAGTATATGTGTATATATATGTATACACACACAGAGGCTGCACAGGAGCACAGCAAGTCATGTTGTTGCCTCACAGCAAGAGGTTCAGTGGTTACATTCTGGGCTGGGGTGCCTTCTGTACGAAGTCAGCATTTCCTCCCTGTGCTTGCATGGGTTTCTTCCAGGTACTCCAGTTACCTGTCACATTTCAAGGACATGCAGTGTGTGTTCAAGTTTATGGTGTGGAAGAACTACCAAGGAACAGCTAGCCACCCGATGGTGTAAACCTTGGCTTTAAATGATCTGTCATATATTTAATATTTTATATATATATATATATATATATATATATATATATATATATATATATATATATATGTATTTGTTTTTATCTTGCTGTAGCTTTGAGATTGTTGCTACTACTGGCAAATATTTTCCAAGCTCATCCTAGGAATTAGGCCTACTGCTGCTGCTGTCTGGATTTTCCATATCATGTGGAGATGGAGGTGGTGGTGTCATTGCATGTTATTGTAGCTCATGTGAGGTTTCTGCAGTGCTTTGTTCTGAGATGAGGTTACACTGCATCATGTCACAGTAACTGCACAGTACCTGGTCTGTCCCCATAAATACCTGTGCCATATTATGTTTGCAAATCTTAATGTATGTGTAGGGGTGCACCATGCCTTCTCTCTGTCACACAAATTATGAGAAGTACTTGTGGAATTGCATATGTTCTAGCTTCTCATTGAACAGTGTTAAAGGTTGTCTAACATGCTCTTACTCTTTCAGTATGAGCAGAGCATGATGCAGGTTGTGACCCTTCCATAGGGGTCAGGAAAGGCTTTTGTCTAGACACATTTAGTTCCATTGACAAGTGCTGAATTTTCTGTTAAGATATTTGGAGTCCAGTATGCCACGAGATTCTTCTTTGACTATGGAACCTGCGGATGTCTCTATCTTGGATGCACAGGCTTCCGAGGAAGTTCTTTGCATTACCGATACTCTACACAAACCGACTTCTTTTGCATCTTCAGTTCTTTCTAAAACTACTGAGTTTCTAAGGCCAATAGTACGAGCTACGCCTAAAAAACAGACTATCCAAACTCAAGCACCTGCTTCCTTGCCACAATCTCAAATGCTTAAAATGGCAAAAGACCTGATCATGTTGATTAGGGGAAGCCAGCCTTCCCCTGCTAAGAGAAAAAGAGACCTGTCCCCAGCAGCTTTAACCGAACAAGAGTCCCAACGACTCTGAGGTTTCTGAATATGAAGACATGCCTTTATCTGCTTTTGATGTTTCAGATGCAGAGGAATCCATTCCTTCTGCTTCCCCTCCAGAGGATTTTTCTTTTGGTGAAACCCTACATACTTTGAGAGAGCATTTCCACTGGGAATGCCAGGATTATCCTCAGTCCAAAAAGAGACTCTGGGAATTTTTAGATTTGCCACAGCACAGACCCTTAGCTATCCCTCCTGTTCTGGATGTTGTGGATGATGTCTTCATGGAATCCAATCTAACTCCTGATACTTTATCCCCTGCTCCAAGAAAACCAGACAGATACTACAGAGTTCCTGGCTTTCACAAATTACTTTTCAGAAATCTTACTGCTGACCCAGAGGTCATCTCCCAAGGGCCTAAAGGCATAAAAGCAATTACAGCTAAGGATCCCACCCCTTCGGACAGGGATTCCCGAGCTTTAGACAGATGGGGTAAAAAAGTATATATCTCTGCAACTCCCGCCATTAGAGCATTGAATTGCAGATGTTCTTCGTGTTTCACTGTTGTAGTCATTACATATGGGTAATTTTGCTGGCAGGTTGCCCTCAAGTCGGCCTGAATTCCAAAGTCTTGGGTCCTGCATCAGTTGTCGTCGCCAAGTCGTCAGGGGTATAAAAGAAGCACCCAACACCATTTTCTTTAGTCTTTTGTGCTGTGCAGTGCCCAAAGCAGAAGCAGTTCGCAAGTGCTGGTCGGCCGACTCCTGAGATTTTCGAGTTCGAATTTCAGATCCGAAGTCTTCTATAAAGCTAAGTACCCCATTGGGGAAACTTTTCTTGCTCCAGAACCGATGTCAGAAAAAGTTAATAATTGTATTTCTTGTGGGAAGCAAATACCTCATAAGGACTTTCATTCTTACTGTATTCCTTGCCTAGGCCCTGATCATAATTATCTGGGTCGTCTGTTTTGTGCTAGATTTAACCAACGCAGTATTAAGCGTCTGTATGATTATGCTTTAAACTACTTTGGACGCAGATTTAATTATCCAGAAATGTCATCGGAAAGCCATCCGACTACCGGAGTTCACAAAAAATGCAAAGAAAAAGAAAGACAGTCAAGACCCAAAACCGACGAAGCTTCTCCTAAGCCAGTCGCTGGTTCGCTGGTTCTCAGTGAGGCACTTTCGCAGCCCCTGATTACCGCTACTTTGGAGTCGCATGCCGCTACCGACTCCCACGTGGAGTTGGCCATGCTGCTGGAAACTCAAAGTTTTGGAGCCTCAGACGCTAATCCTTCAGATGGGTCCGGAACCGCTGAGCAGGCACCGGCTTCTGAGGGTGTATTCAGACCCAAACAGCTATACATTAAACCGACTTCAAAGGCAAAGACTAAAGCACCTTCAAAGGCAAAGAAGCAACTTCAAGAGCCATGTGGACAGGCCTCCATGCCCAAAAAACAGATGCTCAAAATGGCCGAAGACATGATTACCTTGATCAGGAGTTCCCGTCCCCCTCCTGATAAGAGGCCTAGGCAAGAGACTGACTGTGAATCTTCAGATCAGGTTTCCATTTCTTCTGATTCCTCTTCTGATCAGGAATATTCTTTTCCCCCATGAGGATTCTGATGCTGAAGAATCCATACCTTCAGCTTCTCCTCCTGAGGATTATTCTTTTGGGGAAACCTTACATATCATGAGGGAGCATTTCCACTGGCAGAGCCAAGATTTTTCAGAGTCTAAAAAGAGGCTCAGGGATTTCTTGTTACTACCTCAGCACAAGCCACTAGCCATCCCTCCTGTGTTAGACATTGTAGATGATGTTTTTTCGGAGTCGAGCCTTACCCCTGACTCCTTACCTCCAGCTCCTGTTAAGCCTGACAGATATTATAGGGTTCCTGACTCACATAAATTTCTTTTTGAAAACCGTGCTGCAGACCCAGAAATTTATTTCTTAGGGTCCCAAGGGTGTTAAGGCTTCCGCTGCAAAAAACCCTACCCCTTCTGATAGGGATTCTAGGGCACTGGATAGATGGGGAAAAAAGATTTACACATCTGCTACCTTGGCTATAAGGGCCTTAAACAGTTTCATATACTCAAATATCAGCAACATATCATGGCATTGCTTAAACAGAAAATGTTGTTAAATTCTGAATGTGCAGAAAACAAGGAAATGAGGATATATTGCATGCAGCTGAACAAGTTGGAAAGCATACTTTGCAATGTGGTTTTGGTTCTTTAGAGGCCTCCTGCAGGGCCGCAGTTACTGGTTCTGTAATTAGAAGGCATGCTTGGTTAAAGGAACAAAATCTGCCTGATCATGTTAGTTAAATTATTAGATGCACCTTTACAGCATGATTCTTTGTTTGGTGTTGAGGCAGAAGAGGTGTTAAAGAAAATGGAGGACAAGGCTAAATCCTATGCAAACATTCAAAGATTTCTTACAAGTACAGCCACCTAGGTTTAGTAGACACTGGCCAACAAAGAATTGGTCCTTTCCAGTGTCAGACAGACCTCAAAGGGGTAGACCCAGACGCCCTAGAGGCAGATCCCAGGCTCAAGGTTCATACAGGTCAAAGCAATGGGGTGCTTCTACCTCCAAACGTGGGGAAGACAAATCACAACCTTACAGGAAACAGCCCCAATGACTTCCCCCTGCCTGCACCAAGCACTTATTTTCTGGCAGCACCCTTAGGGGGGAAATTATCATTTTTTTCTCAAAATTGGCACATTATAACCCAGGACAAGTTGGTCCTAAATATCATGTCACAAGGCTACAAGTTCCATTTCCATACCCTGCCAAAGACAAACGGCTGGCCAGATCTACCAAAAAATCAATGGGCAGAGGCACAAAAACAAGTCTCATCCCTCATAGACATGAGGGCCATTCAACAAGTGCCAGAGCAAGAGTGGGGACAAGGATGTTACTCAAGACTGTTCTTGGTACCCAGAAAGGACAAGGCCTGGAGGCCAATACTGGACCTATCGATTTCTGAATACATTCCTGGATATACCAAAATTCAAAATGTTGACTTTGCAGCAGCTACTGCCCATGCTGGGCAAGAACGCTTGGCTTGTAACTTTAGACCTAAAAGAGGCATACCTGCATGTCCCAATCAGACAAATATGCAGAAGATGCCTCAGATTCAAGGCTGGCTCAATGCATTACCAATTCTCTGCACTGCCCATTGGCTTATCTACTGCGCCCAGGGTCTTTACAAAGTGCCTGGCACCAGTAATTGCATTCTGCAGACAAAGAGGAATACAAATATATCCTTACTTGGACGACTGTCTAATTCAAGCAGAGAACAAGAACATTCTTCTACAGCATCTGGCGTTTGTGAAAAAAAATTCTAACATGCCTAGGGTACACAGTCAATGCAAAGAAATCAAAACTAGTACCCTCTCAAGAGATAATATTCCTGGGTGCAAGCTTAAATACAACTGCCCAGATGGCTTATCTCATGCCAGACAAACAAAGACAACTGACTACCTACTTCAAACTGTTGGCAACAAAGGCCCAGTTATCTGCAAGAAAAATTCTGCAGACTTTGGGTTTCATGGCATCCTGCATCCTACTAATTCCATATGCAAGACTGCATATGAGGAAACTTCAATGGTACCTAAAAAGTGTTTGGACTCAACATTGCCACAGCCTGGAAACTATAATTACTCTCATTCCCTGCCTGCAACAGGAGTTTTGATGGTGGGCAAAGGCTTGTCACCAAAACAAGGGACAGCCATTCACATTACCCCCAACCAGGCAGACGCTAACAACGGATGCATCAGATTATGCCTGGGAGGCCCACATGGCAGTAAGATGCATTCAGGGAACATGGACCTCAAACCAAATGCATCTACATATCAATCAAAAAGAGATGCTAGCTGTTCAAAATGCCCTGACAGCCTTCAAGGACCTACCTCAACCAGGACAACTACTGATAAAGACAGACAACACCACAGTCATGTGGTATATAAACAAGCAGGGGGGTACACATTCTTACCTCCTTTGCAGACTAGCCATGACTTTGTGGGACACAGCATTAACTTACCAAGTACATCTGCAGGCACAATTCCTGCCAGGAAGGAAAAATACTCTGGCAGACAAACTAAGCAGAAAACCTCCTGGATCCCCACGAGTGGTAGCTGGATCCACAAGTCTTCAGCATGATAACAAGGAAATGGGGGTGCCCAGACATAGATATATTTGCCTCCCCTCACAACTGCCAACTACAAAGATTCTGCACAAGGATTTATCACAGACAAGCATGGAAAGTGGACGCCCTATCCTTCAGCTGGAGAAACCTATCAGTGTATGCCTTTCCCCCTCTGCCTCTCCTCCCCAAGGTACTCCTAAAGGTCACTGAAGGTCAGACAGGAGAAGCCAAAGATGATACTGATTGCACCAGACTGGCCCCACCTTCATTGGTACCCAATATTAAGGAGCTTGTCTCGATGCCTAGCTTGGACCCTACCTCAAGTACTGCATCTACTGTCCCAGCAAAACAATCAGATCCTGCACAGCCAGCTCAGGACTTTAAACCTGGCAGCATGGCAGATAATGTAGTCATACAAAACACACCTCTCAGCAAAGCTGTAATGGATGTCCTTTTGGAAGCCAGAAGGCCTAGTACTAAAAAATCTTATGCTGGAAAATGGAAGAGATTCTGTGCTTGGAACCAGGCACAAGGAACAGATACAGCTGTGCCAAATATTCCTCAGATTTTACAATACTTAACTGAGATGCTGGACAAAGGCCTATCTTTCTCATCTATTAAAATTCATGCCTCTGCCATTTCGGCTCATTACAATGCAGAGCCACCAATCTTTTCTCATCCCTTATTAAAACAGTACCTCAGAGGAGCCAAAAATGTAAGGCCTCCAAGAAGATCACCAATGCCTGCATGGGATCTCAACTATGTCTTGGAAAAACTCACCCTGCCACCTTTTGAGTCAGCTGCTACTGCTGATTTAAAGTTTTTATCTTGGAAAACAGCTCTGCTCCTAGCAATAACTTCTGCAAGACGAGTTTCAGAGCTACAGGCACTCATGGCTGTGGAACCTTTTATCATTTTTTATCCGGATAGGGTCTCCCTGAGGACAAACCCAACATTTATCCCTAAAGTGTTGTCCAGTGTGGCTCTTAACCAATCCATTCATCTGCCAACTTTTTATCCAAATCCACAGAACAAGGGGGAAAGAATTCTGCATTCTTTAGACATACACAGACAGCTTAGATTCTACTTAGACAGAACCAAAGTTTTCAGAAAAACAGAGCAATTATTAGTGACATGCTCTGTCAGGAAAGGCTATCTCAAAACAGACTATTTCAAAATAGATAGGCCACTGCATTCATTTCTGTTACTTATACCATGGAAAGCCAGTGCATAAGGGCATTAGGCCACATTCCACCAGAGCTGCAGCCACTTCATCAGCTTTTCTCAGAGGAGTACCAACCAAGGACATTTTAGAGGCAGCTACTTGGAGTTCAGTGCAAACCTTTACAAAGCACTATCATCTGCCACTCTACTCTAAATCCAGGGCAGGCTTTGCCACTGCAGTTCTGCAGGGTCTCATTGCCGCTCCTAATGCTGTTTAGCTCCAGCCTCCCAACCATAGCTTTGGGAATCTACCCAAACGTAATTACTGCAACAGTGAAACACGAAGAACATAGTACAGTTGCGTACACATACCTTAAATGTAAATGTTCGAGTGTATTCACTGTTGCAGTCCAGGTTTACCCACCCGCTATCCCCCCCTTTTTCTTCTGATGGAGCCTATCGTTCCTTCTCTGATTTATACAACCTATGTGGTGTATTTGCTGGTGGATGAAGGTAAAGTTTATATTGCAGCATGTTGTTTTATATATAGATATCAATATTGACTACCCTTTTTGAGGGCACCTGATATCTGGGCAAGAAAAACTAAAGGAAATGGCGTTGGCTGCTTCTTTTATACCCTTGACCTGACGTCAGGGAAAGGGTGACGACAGCCGACACAGGACCCAGGACTTTGGAATTCAGGCTGACTGAGGGCAACCTGCCAGCAGGATTACCCAAATGTTATGACTGCAACAGTGAATACACTCGAACATCTACATTTACGGTAAGTGTACACAATTGTACTTTCCACATGCTGAAATACCAGCAACATACTATGGAACTTAAGCAAAAATTATCTACCTTTCCTGACTGTGCAGAAAATAAAGAATTATAGGCGCTTATGCATTTTGCAAGCCAAGCCAGCAAGCATACCCTGCAATGTGGGTTTGATGCCCTAGAAGCATCTTGTAGGGCAGCAGTCGCAGGTTCTGTACTTAGAAGGCATGCTTGGCTTAATGAGCAGACCTTGCCAGACCATGTCAAATCAAAATTACTGGACGCTCTTTTGAACAAGGACAATCTGTTTGGCACCAGAGCAGAAGAGGTTCTAAAAAAGATGGAAGAAAAGGCTGTCTATGCAGACAGTCAAAGATTTTTTTTACAAGTGCAGCCTCCAAGATTCAGTAGGCATTGCCCCTCTAAACATTGGTCTTTTCCAGCCACCTCAAGGTCATCTCAAACTAGACCCAGGGGAAACAGACCCCCAGATTACAGTCTCAGGGTATGCAGAGATCTAAGCAATGGAGTACTTCCACTTCTAAAACAGGGAGTGCTAAACCACCCCCTTATGGAAAGAATTCACAATGACTTCTCAACTCCACTCCTCACCTCTGCCCAATTGCTGGTGCCGCTAGGAGGGAAACTTGCCCACCATGCAAACAACTGGACCTCCATCACCAATGACCGATGGGTCCTCAACATGGTATCCCAGGGGTACAAGCTTTATTTCTACTCGCTGCTAACCCCAAAAGGGTTCTCAGACCTTCATCCAAATCAGTGGGCAGAGGCACAAAACCAAGTTCAATCCCTGCTCTCCATAAGGGCAATTCAGCCTGTTCCTGCAGAACAGATAGGTCAAGGGTTTTATTCCAGACTTTTCCTGGTACCCAGAAAAGAGGGCACCTGGCACCCAATCTTAGATCTTTCTATTCTGAACACCTTCCTGGTGGTACCAAAATTAAAAATGGTCACCCTTCAGCAGCTTTTCCCTTTGCTGTCCAAAGATGCCTGTTTAGCCACCCTAGACCTAAAGGAAGCCTATCTGCACATCCCTATCAGGGACTCATGCAGGAAATATCTGTTTCAGGGCAGGATCTATGCATCATCAGTTCTCTGCACTTCCCTTTGGCTTATCCACTGCTCCCAGAGTCTTCACAAAATGCCTGGCTTCAGCCATTGCCTATTGCAGACAGAGAAAGATTCAAATATACCCTTACTTGGATGATTGCCTGATTCAGGCATACAATTAGGAAAAGCTGTTGCAGCACCTGACATTTGTAAAGGACTTTCTAACCTCCCTGGGGTACACTGCCAATGAAAATAAATCAAAACTAGTCCCCAGTCAAAAGATTGTATTCCTGGGTGCAAGCTTGGACACAGCATCCCAGATGGCATTCCTTACTCCAGAAAAGCAAGCCTAACAGGTTACTTTGCTCAAATGGCCACCAGAGCACAGCTATCCACAAGGAAAATCCTGCAGGCTCTAGGGTTCATGGCCTCCTGCATTCTGCTAATTCCATATGCCAGACTGCATATGAGGAAACTTCAGTGGTACAAAAAGTCTTTGGTGCCAACATTCTCAGGACCTGGAAACCTTCATACCTTGTCTAAGGACAGAGTTTCTTTGGTGGGCAGCAGCATGCAACCACAGCAAGGGACTTTCCTTTACACAACCCCACACTGCCCAGACCCTAACCACAGACGTATCAGATTTTGCCTGGAGGGCACATCTGGACGACAGGTGCATTCAGGGCTACTGGAGACCAAGCCAAATTAATCTACACATCAACCAAAAAGAGATGCTAGGTGTTCAGCACGCTCTGACAGCTTTCAGATCCCTACTCTCACCAACACCCCTGCTAATAAAAACCGACAACACCACAGTGATGTGGTACATCAACAAGCAGGGGGTGAACCCACTCTGCAGGCTAACCATGACCCTGTGGAACACTGCTTTGGCCATGCATGTTCACCTGCAAGCTCAATTTCTGCCAGGCAAGTAACTCTCTGGCAGATGACTTCAGCAGAAATCTCCTAGACCCATACAAGTGGCAGTTAGATCTCCACACCTTCAGCCTTCTAACCCAGAAATGGGGGACCCTGATGGTGGGACCTCTTCGCCTCTCCCTACAATCACCAGCTCAGCAAATTCTGCACCAGGACACCTCACAGCAAGGCCTGGGAAGTGGATGCCCTATCCTTCCAGTGGGTAAACCTCTCAATGTATGCATTTCCCCCTCTGCCTCTTCTTACAAGAGTATTACTCAGGATAAGACAGGAAAGAACAAAAACAATCCTGATTGCCCCAGACTGGCCACACCAGCACTGGTACCCACTACTGCACAGTCTGTCACCGGTGCCACCATGGCACCTACCCCAGATCCCAACCCTCCTCATTCAGCAGGAGGGACAGATCTTGCATCCGCAACTGCAAACCCTGATCCTTACAGCCTGGCTTATTCCTTGAATTCTCATCCAGTGGCCAGCCTAAGCAAGCAGGTGCTGGACATCATTCTTGAAGCCAGAAGTCCCAGTACAAGGAAATCCTATGCTAATAAGTGGAAAAGGTATTGTTCCTGGATTCACTCTAAAGGATCAGACACAGCACTTGCCTTCCTTACCTCTCATCCTGTATTACCTAGCAGATCTACTCCACAGAGACCTATCCTTCACTTCCATTAAGATCCATGCCTCTGCCATCTCTGCTCATTGCAGCACTGAGGCACCTCTCTTCTCTCTCCCTGTCATCAAACAGTTCATGAGAGGGGCTAACAACTTAAGGCCACCAAGGAGAGTCCCCATCCCTGCTTGGGACCTTAACTTTGTGCTGGAAAAGCTCACGCTTACCCCCCTTTGAGCCTGCAGCGTCAGCAGAGTTAAAATTCCTCTCTTGGAAAACAGCCTTGCTTCTGGCCTTCACTTCAGCTAGAAGAGTGTCTGAGCTACAAGCACTTATAGCCGTCGAACCCTTCATTATTTTTCATGCTGACAAGGTTTCCCTCGGGGCTAACCCTACTTTTATGCCTAAAGTGGTGTCCTGTGTGGCTCTCAACTAATCAATCCATTTGCCAACCTTTTTCCTTAAACCTCAAAATAAAGGGGAAAGGATCCTGCACTCTTTAGACATGCACAGACAGCTCAGATTGTACCTTGACAGGACTAAGCTCTTCAGAAAATCTGACCAGTTACTAGTCAGCTTTGCACCAGGGGCAGAGGGCAAGGCCATATCGAAACAAACCATCTCCAAATGGATAGCACACTGTATCCATTTCTGTTACAAACACCATGGGAAACAACCCCCTTTGGGGGTCAGAGCGCATTCCACCAGGAGAACTTCAACCTCTACAACATTCCTCAGGGGAGTCCCCACCAGGGACATTCTGGAAGCTGCTACCTGGAGTTCTGTTCACACCTTCACCAAGCATTCCCACCTGTCTATCTTTTCCAAATCCAGGGCTGGTTTTGCAACAGCAGTCATACAGGGCATACTAGCCAGCCCCAGATCTTCTTGACTGCCTCCACCCATTCTTCAGCTTTGGGAATCAACCCAAGTGTGATGACTGCAACAGTGAAATACAAAGAACATAGTACAGTTGTGTACACTTACCATAAATGTCGATGTTCGAGTGTATTCACTGTTGGCAGTCCTGGTTTTCCACCCTCCAGTCACCTTGTCTGTCTCTCTCTCCCTCTCTATTACTCACCCCTTACAGGGCTGTTGGTATTTACTTTTTATTGATTGTGTTTTTTTCCACCATAACTTAGCTCCCTATTTGAGGGGCTCCTGACATTTAGGGCAAGAAAAACTGATGTAATGGTGTCTGCTGCCTGTTTTTATACCCCTGACAACCTGACGTCCATCCTGAAGCGACAGCAACCAACGTAGGAATACTAAGTCTCTGGTGTTCGGGTCAACTGAGGGCTACCTGCAGGCAGATAACCCAAGTGTAATGACTTCCACAGTGAACACACTCAGATATCTACATTTATGGCAAGTGTACACAACTGTACTTTTCCTCCCCATCCTGCACACTCCTGTGTGTAGTCCTTTTGTGTGACGTTTTGCTTGTACTTCCCCTTTTCCCTACTTTAATGTATGCCCATTTTATTTATTTATTTTATTTTACATTTGTTGACCGGGAAAATCCGACTGGGTATATTCCCATTTTTAGCAGAGGCCCGTGGAGAAAAGCTCCATATATTCAGAGATATGAGATTTACATAATATAAGAGTACAATCTAGCATATCAGATGAACTGTGTCTTTACTATAATTATACTGTTTCTTTTTTCAACAGGAGAAATGACCTATATGTCAGAGTATAATATCACAAGGAAGGCTCCATATATTCAGACAAGCAAAATTTCACATAACGTTTGTGTCTTTCGGCTTTTCCCGGTTAGGGGTCGCCACAACGGAACTCCGGTCCGCTAATGATTGGCAGTATATTTTTACGTGCAGAGTTGCCAGCCCTGACACACAACCTTCAACAAAGGTATGCCCATTCACGCATGTCTACACACAGAAGATGCTCTAGCTGAGAGTTGAACAGGACAGCGTCTTACTGCAAGGCGACAAGTATAATCTAGTATTTCAGAGGGAAAAAAACAGCATATTTATAGCAAAGATACAGTCTGACAGGTAATGACATATGTCAGAGTATAATAACAATATAAGGTGCAAGACATTTGCCTAGTAGTATTAATTTCTCACATAGAGAAAAGAGTAAACATCGTACTGCAATCATCTGCTAGTTAAAGGATATAACATACTGATAACCTGTTGACAGCTAATAGTAGAGCTGGCAGCTAATTAGTGGTACAGGAGAAGGGGGGGGGGTTAGTTGGGGTATGGGCAAGGACATGGCCAGTGAGATTTTAGGTGTGCTTTAAGAGCATTTTTGAAGATACTGCTGGAAGGGAAGGGTAGTTATGGCAGTGGGAAGTGAGTTCGAAATTTTGGATATGGAGTAGGAGAATAGCGCTTCCCCTGCAGAGTTGTTGGGTTTGGTGACTTGGAGTAGATTTTTGTTGCAGGAGCGAAGGGGTCTGGTGGATTGGTAGGGTTGGAGAAGTGTATGAAGTGATGGAATTTTAAGAGGGTGGTTTACAAGTTTATGCACAAAGTTAAGTTGGGTTAGGTGTAGGAGTTGAGGGAGCTCAGTCTAGGTTTCTAAGGGAGACACACTGGTGACTGCGGTGGGAGTCCACTGATGCAAATTTTGCAATTTTATTGTAGCAGGCTTCGAGTTTCTTTAGGTCTGATTGTTGAAGATTTGTGAGTATGGGTGATGCATAGAGTAAGGTTGTGATTAGTTGGGAAGTTGTGGTAGAGATTCTTGCTGGTTTGGTTAGGTATTGTTGGTTTCTATACAAGGCACCCAGTTTTCTGTTTACTTTTTTTATTGTGAGTGATATCTGAGTGTCAAATTTGAGTTTGTTGTCAATCTGTACACAGAGTAGCTTAGTGTGGGCTGTTGGTGAGATGGAAGGTGTTGTCTTTGGCAAGTATGTTGAAATGGAGGATGTTCGGGGTAGATTTTGAGGGTTGAAAGATGAGCAGTTTGATCTTATTTGGGTTGAGGAGGAATTGAGCATTTAATAGCCAACTTTCAACAGAAGAGAAAGATGCTTGAGTGATCTGTTGTAGTTCTGTTAGACTTGGAGCTGAGCAGATAAGAGTGGTATTATCTGCATATGGTATGAGGGAGGTATGTTTGGTGGCGGTGTGCAGGTCATTGGTAAAAATGGAGAAAAGCAAGGGGCCAAGGATGGAGCCTTGGGGAACCCCGAGAGTAACAGGGAGGCAAGGGGATAGATTGTTGTGCCGGACAACTGATTGCTGGTTGCCGTGTAGATAGCTGTGGAACCAACTGATGGCAGGTATGGAAAAGGAGAGGTTGGAGAGTGCAGAGAGTAGAAGATCATGTGATACAATATCAAAAGCCTTTGATAGGTCAAGAAATACAGCAGAGGAAAAATGGCCATTGTTTTTATGTTGGAGAATGGTGTTAGTGAAGGAGAGCAGAGCAGTTGTGGTGCTATGGTGTGGTTTGAAACCATGCTGAGTGTAGGAGAGGAGATTATTGTCTAGGAGATAATTGGAGATCTGTGAGCTGATACATTTTTTCGAATATCTTGGAGAGAGGTGAGAGGATGGCAATGGGGTGGTAGTTGGAGATGTCTGTTGAGGGGCCGCCTTTGTGTAGGGGTATGATGTGGGATATTTTCCATAAGGTTGGCACATAGGACTCAGATACGGAGCAGTTGATTAATATGGAGATGGGATAAGCTAAAACATCAGCTGCTAATTTTAGGTATTCTGTGGGCAGGTTGTCAGCTGCTAGTCTTGTGGGTTTAAGTTTTGTCATTAGTTTTTTTGTGTTGGAGGTGGGTACTGTGGAAAGGAAGAAGCATGGGAGGGGTGGAGTTGGTTTGGATGTGGAGGGCGTTGATGTATGGAAGTGTTTTTTTAGTTAGGGATAGAATGGTCTGTGTAAAATGTTTGTTGAAAGAGTCAGCTATGCTACAGGTGGATGGAGGGGTGGTTGGTGGGGGGTGTTTACCTTCCCTGGGCAGAGGATAGAGTTAATTGTGGACCGGAATTGATTTGGGTTGTTTTGGGAGGAGTTTAGGGATGTCTGATAGAAAAGGGCTTTGTCTGCTTTTACTTGCTTTTTGACTTTAAGTAGTTCAAGGAATAGTTGTTTGTCTGAGGGGTTCTTGGTTGTGCGCCATTGTTCCCATATTTTATCCCTGGATTTCATAAGGTCTTCGGTGTTTTTTTGTAGCCAGGGTGATTTTTTAGTTCAGATTTTGGTGCATCTTTGGGGGGCATGGGAGTTAAGGATGTTGAGGAAGGTGCTGATAAAGTAGTGGACTGCTTCATCTAGGTTGAGGTATTTTAGGGGTGACCAGTTTATTTTTTGTAGGCAGGTGGTGAAGGAGCTGGAGTTGAATTTAGATTTGTAGCGAATGTGTCGGTGGACAATGAGTTTGCTTCTATTTATGTGGTGTTTTAGTAGGAAGGTTAGGGAGTGGTCACTTAGGGAGTCAGGTAAGGAGCCTGCCAGGTAAGAGAGAGGAGCTTTGTTGACTAGGGCCCAATCAAAAATGGTGTGATTTATTGGGGTTTTTATTTATCCTGGTTGGGGATAGTATAAGCTGTGAGAAGCCATGGAGATCTAGGTGGAGTGCTGGGGGTTTACTATTGCAGGATAGCCAGTTGATGTTAAAGTCACCGAGTATGATGGGTTCTTGGGGTAGGGAGAGATTGGCCCAGTTTAACAGCTTTTCAAGGGGGGTATATTTTGGCCTGGAGGCAGCCTATTAAGTTGATTGCTTTCTTAGGATTTAATGTTAGGGTAGCATAGAGAATTTCTTCCTTGTCAAGCTGGGAAGCTGACTGAGTGAGAATTTGGATATTGAGGTGATGTTTATACATCAGTGCCACTCCTCTTCCTTTTCTGGATATTCTGTCCTTGCGGAAGATGTTATATCCAGGTGGGAATATTTCTTCACTTTTAATGTGAGGTTTAAGCCAAGATTCGGTTAGGATAAGGATGTCAGGGGAATACAGGTGTATGTATGCCTGGAGGTCTTGGATTTTGTTACAGATGCTTCTGATGTTAAGAGACAATGAAGAGATCTGTTGGCTTTTTATTAAGTGTGATTCGGGTGATAGGGGAGCTATTTGGAGGGGGTTTTGTGGAGAGGTTGGAGAAATTGGGGCCAGGGTTAGGGTGCACATCTTCACTGAGAGTATGTTTAGAGAGAATGCGGAGGATATGATGTCCTTCATGGATGCATCTGCAGTCATAACAAGTGGGTTGTCCTGTCGTCAGGCAGCCCTTCAGTCGGCCGGATTCCAAAGTCCGGGTCCGGCTTCGGCTGATGTCGCACTCCACCCGACGTCATCTCTGTTGGTCTTCGGGTATAAAGGCATCAGCCGACGCCATTTTCCCCAGTCTTTCTTGCCGCGTGGCGCCCGAAGCAGAAGCTGTTCGCAAGTGCCGGTCGGTCGGATCCAGAGATTACTTCTACCGAATACTACTTCGAAGACTTCTAAAGCTAAGTACCCCGTTGGGGACTCTTTCTTGCCTCAGCCGATGTCAGAAAAAGTTAACAATTGTTTAAACTGTGGGAAACAAATACCTCATAAAGATTTCCACTCTTACTGTCTGCCTTGTTTAGGCCCAGCCCACGACGTAGCAGCCTGTTCGGCCTGTGCTTCCTTCAACCGACGAACGCTTAGGCGTCGGTCGGAGTTCGCAGAACAGTTTTTCGGTTCTGATTTTGCGTACATTATGCCGTCGGATCCTCCGACTACCCAATCTGGCAAAAAACGCAAAGATAAAGACCGACACTCATGATCCGCGGTTTCGGCCGAAACCTTGGTCAAGCAAACCGCGAGTGTCTCGGTTTCGGCCGAAACCGAGAAAACTGAACAAAGTACAGCTGAACCTATTCCTACAACTGAGGCCCCTGCTACAACTCTTGAAACGACTTCAGAAATTTTACCCACTACGGTGGTTGACTTATCAGACACCATCCCCTTGGATGTTTCTACCCCAGCACGTGGTGCTGCTAGGCCTCCAGCAGCCATGTCCATTAAGGCCTTCGCCAGGGCTAAAGCTGCCAAGACTACTAAAACAGTGCCTGTTAAACCACCCCCATCCAGGCCCTCTTCTAGTTCTCAAATGCTTACCTTGGCAGAAGATTTAATTTCTTTAATTAGAGGATCTCAATCTCACCCAGACAGGGCCTCTCAGCCCCAGAGAAGAGACCTAGGGCAGAGCCCCGAGCCAGTGTCCTCTGATGATTCTGCTGATGAATCAGACATAACTGACCAGCCAGAGGCTCCCTTCTCCAATTTTGAAGATTCTGATGCTGAAGAATCCATCCCAGCTGCTTCCCCACCAGAAGAATTTTCCTTTGGGAAACTTTGCATGCCATGCGAGAACAGTTCCAATGGCAGCAACAGGATTTTTCAGACTCCAGAAAAAGACTTAGGACCTTTCTGCACCTCCCTCAGCACAGGCCCTTGGCTATATACCCCCTGTTCTCTCTGTGGTGGATGATGCTTTCAATGATGCTTGCTCCGCTCCAGATTCTTTACCCCCAGCCCCTACCAAACCAGACAGATTTTACAGGGTGCCAGATACTCATCACCACCTTTACAAGGCTCCACTTGCAGACCCAGAAACTATATCCCAGGGCCCCAAGGCAGTAGCCGCGACCATAGCTAAAAACCCTATTCCTTCTGAAAGGGAAGCAAGGTCATTAGACAGATGGGGTAAAAAGTTCTACACTTCAGCTACTCTCTCAGCTAGAGCTTTAAACTGTCAGTTTCACATGATACAATACCAAGAGTTTATGCTGGATCAGTTAACTAAAAACTAACCACTGATGAATCTCTTGATAAGAAATATGTATTAGATATGGTAAATAACATACAACAGGTTAGCAACCATTCCTTAAAATGTGGCTATGATGCACTGGAGGCTTCATTTAGATCAGCCATGACAGGCACAGTGATAAGAAGGCATGCATGGCTAAAGGAACAAGCTTTACCGGATCATGTTAAAGCTAAGTTGCTAGATGCTCCTATGGACAAGACAAGTTTGTTTGGTACATCTGCCCAGCAGGTTATGAAGAAAATGGAAGAAAAGGCAAAATCTGTTCAAACTGTTAAAGATTTCTTGCAGGTTCAACCCCCAAGGTTTAGCAGGAACTGGCCTGCCAAAAATTGGTCCTTTCCTGACTCCACAAAATTTCAAAGGGGCAGGAATAGGCGTTCCAGAGGCAGAAACCAATCCAGAGGAGGTGCCTACAGAGGAAGACAGTGGCAAGGTAACAACAGAGGCACAGACACGGCCACTGCCACTACATCAACACAACCACAGTGACTTAACCCTAAACCCGCCTACCAGGGAACAAATAGCAGCTCCTCTAGGCGGAAAGTTAACCTTATTTTCAAAGAACTGGCACTACATAACAAAGGACAAGTGGATTTTACAAACCATAGATCAAGGTTACGGTTTCACTTCCACACTATTCCAGTCAAAGAGGAATGCCAAATCTACCTCCAAATCAAAAACAGAGGCTCTCGCCAGATAATGGAGTTAGCAAACATGAGAGCTGTGGAAAGAGTGCCAGCAGCAGAGCAAGGAAAGGGTTCTACTCCAGACTATTCCTAGTTCCAAGAAAGGAAAAAGTTGGAGACCAATTCTCGACCTGTCCACCTTAAATACATACATCATTGTCCCAAAATTCAAAATGCTGACCCTACAGCAACTTCTTCCCATGCTGGGCAAGGAGTCTTGGCTGGTAACTCTAGATCTCAAGGAGGCATACCTGCACGTCCCCATTCGACCAATCTGCAGAAGATACCTCAGATTTCTTGCAGGATCAGAGCACTATCAATTCTCAGCATTGCCTTTGGCTTATCTACTGCCCAGAGTATTCACAAAATGCCTGGCATCAGTAATCGCCCATTGCAGACTTCAGGAATTGAAATTTACCCATACCTGGACGACTGCCTGCTACAAGGGGACAACAAAAGCAAGCTGACAACAGATTTACAAAGGGTCATTTACTTGCTACAAGCACTGGGATACACAGTCAATTTACAAAAGTCAAGGCTAATACCATCCCAAACAAGGACTTTCTTGGGCGGAATTGGACACAGTAAAACAAATGGCATTCCTGACTACAGAAAAACAAAAAGAACTCCCTCTATACTTCTTGGCACTAACAAAACTGAACAAGTTAACAGCAAGAAAAGTACTGCAGGCCTTGGGCTTCATGGTATCATGCATAATCTTGGTTCCATTTGCCAGACTACATATAAGAAAACTACAGTGGTACCTAAAGAATTTATGGTCCCAACACAGACACAGTCTAGAAACAGAAATCCCACTAATTCCATGCTTAAAACAGGAGTTCCTATGGTGGGCTCAGGCATGCCAGTCAAACCCAGGCCTACCCTTTCGCAGATGTCAAGCAAGCCAGACCATCACAACAGACGCTTCAGACCTAGGATGGGGCACACATGCTGGACAAATGCGTGCAAGGATTGTGGACACAGGATCAACTTCAACTGCACATCAACCTAAAAGAAATGCTGGCAGTAAAACTGGCAATCCAAAAGTTCAAACCATTTCTCAAAGAGGGCCAGTTGATGATAAGGACAGACAACACCACAGTCATGTGGTACATCAACAAACAGGGAGGCACTCATTCATACCCCTATGCAGAATGACCTTGGAGCTGTGGACCCTGGCACTCAGCTACAACATCCAGTTACAGGCAATATTTGTACCAGGGAAAGCCAATACCCTAGCAGACATATTAAGCAGAACCACTTCGGATGCCCACGAATGGAAGCTTCATCCGGACATCTTCAAGACCATCTCAAAGAAATGGGGAATGCCACAGATAGACCTATTCGCATCACCTCTCAATCACCAGCTCAAAAAATTCTGCACAAGGACATTCCACCCATTAGCATGGAAAGTGGATTCGCTCTCTTTCAACTGGAAAGGCCTAACAGCATATGCATTCCGCCTCTTCCTTTGATACACAAGGTACTACTAAAAATCAAGGAAGAACGTCCAAGGATAATCCTGATAGCTCCAAACTGGCCAAGACAACACTGGTACCCACTACTGGGGTGCATGTCTCGAACAATATGTGGACAATTCCCTGATGCCTTTGATGTTAACGAGAACAACTACAGCATCATACATCCAAACCTAAAACCTTACAACTGACTGCATGGAACATCACATAACAGCAGCTATTCCAGAACTTTCCCAAAGAGTTAAAGACATTATTCTGGAAGCATGCAGACCTTCAACAAGAAGGAACTATGCTGGAAAATGGAAAAGGTTTGTCATCTGGAGTACGGAAAGAGGAAAAGATGTGTCAAACATAGATATGCCTAACATTCTGGAGTATCTGGCGAACTTCTTCATTCAGGCCTGTCCTACTCCTCCATCAAGATACATGCATCAGCTATTTCAGCAGAATACAGCTTTGATACACCTGTTTTTTCGCACCCTTTGCTCAGACAATTCCTCAGAGGAATCAAGAATGTAAAACCTCCAAGGAAACCACCATTACCAGCTTGGGATTTAAACTTTGTGCTAGAAAAGTTGACACTAGCACCCTTTGAACCAGCAGCAACAGCAGACCTACAACACCTATCATGGAAAACTGCTTTCCTACTGGCAATTACTTCAGCAAGGAGGGTTTCAGAACTACAGGCCTTAATGGCAGTGCAACCCTTCCTAATCTTCCACCAAGATAGAGTGTCCATGAGGACTAATCCTACATTTATGCCTAAGGTGGTATCCAGAGTGTCTTTAAACCAGGCAATCCACCTTCCTACCTTCTTTCCCAACCCACAAAACAGAGGGGAAAGAATACTGCATACCTTGGATGTACATAGACAGCTACGCTACTACTTGGACAGAACAAAAATAGCAGAAAGACTGACCAACTTTTTGTAGCCTATGCAACAGGAAGGGAAGGAAAAGCTATTTCCAAACAGACAATCTCCAAATGGATAGGAAATTGCATACGATTCTGTTACTCCTTCCATGGAAAACCAATTCCACAGAACATAAGACCTCATTCTACAAGAGCAACAGCCACTACCACAGACTTCTTACGAGGAGTGGCAACCAAAGACATTATTGAGGCGGCTACTTGGACCTCCGTGCATACATTTGCCAAGCATTATAATTTGCCTCTATATTCCAGATCCCGAGCAGGGTTTGCCACTGCTGTACTGCAAGGGATCCTAAACACACCATAATCTACCTTTATCCTCCTCCCTAGTTGGCTATGGTATTCTACCCACTTGTTATGACTGCAGATGCATCCATGAAGGACATAGTACAGTTTTGTACCTACCATAAATGTAGATGTCCGAACTGGATAGCATCTGCAGTCAGGATTACCCTCCCACCATCCCTCTGTGGTACTCCTAGGGTGTTTACCCTTCTAATAGCTAGCTGTTGGGGAGTCTTTATGGTGTATTTGTTTTGTATATGTACATACATGCTTATTGTTGTGTTTACCTCTATCTATTTGGAAACATTGGCATCTATCCAAATTTTAGCCTGCAAGAGGGCTACTGGCATCTGGGGCAAGAAACACTGAGGAAAATGGCGTCGGCTGATGCCTTTATACCCGAAGACCAACAGAGATGACGTCGGGTGGAGTGCGACATCAGCCGAAGCCGGACCCGGACTTTGGAATCCGGCCGACTGAAGGGCTGCCTGACGACAGGACAACCCACTTGTTATGACTGCAGATGCTATCCAGTTCGGACATCTACATTTATGGTAGGTACAAAACTGTACTTTTTATATATGCACTGAAATGCTTGTGGTATTTTAAGAATAATTTGCATTCAGATGAGGTGCGGGCCTGGTAATTAGGTAGGTGTGGTGGAAGGAGGCATTTTGGGGTTGGAGTAGTGAAATTGTGTGGTGGGAATTTGAGAGGGGTAGTTGACATATTGCAATGGAAGTGGGTGGGAGAATTGACTGAAATGTCTTCGTAAGATGTAGTAAATGCTAGAATGGTACAGCAAAGGATTATAATTGTAGTAGTTAGTGACGTGACTGTGTTGGGATTAGGATGTATGATAAGTAGGAAGGGAGGAGTAGAGGGGTGGAGATTATGGGAGGTATGAGTTGATTGGCTGGATATTAGTGGGAACGGTCTTTTGCAAGATTAAATTTGAGTACAGCTGGGGTGGGAAGGATTTGGGGGAGGGAGGTGAGCGGAGTGAGCAGAGCGGGCTAAAACCTTTGGCAAGGCTTGCAGGGTAAGTGGTAAATGTCTATTTGGGCTATACTTGATTTCTGTAGCCAAATTCAAACTTTTCCACTGGGAATGACTGTAAAGGAAATTATTAGGCAGTGAGTGTAAAGGTGGGGTTGGCTAAAGAGGGTTTCAGGTGGGGACAGCATTGGTCTGATTGAGTGTGTGCTACCCTACATATAAGGAAAGTCGAACACATGCACTGTTCTTTGCGGGGTAACATTAATGGGAGTAAGGCAGCAGAAACCCAAGATTACCCAAGTAGAAATAAAGATTTAAAGTCCTGCAAGGAAAATGTAGGGGGGTGCAGGTCCTAGAGTGCAAGTCTCAGAGTGGTATTGTACAAAGTACAGTGTCAAGAATACAAAGATATATATATTTAAATGTAAACCTATACAGGGTGCTTGTAAGACACCAGAAGATAAACTTTTAAAGTATCCTGTTTAACTGATAGGCAGCTTGCAGATGGGTCCAGAGAACAGGAATCAGCACACTGTTGCAATATAACTCTAATTAGCTGGTTGGTAGAGTAAATTTAGAGACATACACCCATCTAGGACACCACAGTAGTTAAATCCAGCAGGGAAGATTTTCCCCCCTTTTACGAGTCCAAGAGTTGTCCATGTATGTTTTCACATTTGAGGTGTTCACATATGTGAACACTGCAGTAATGCAGCTACAAATGTATGTCTATTTGGCTGTGTTTGACACTTGTTGCCATCCTGCGCAGGGACAGGATACCATGTGCAGCCTAGGTGCTACAAGCACCATCAAGTTATATTGGTCTGAGCTCATGGTTTATTTTTCTTGCAAGGTTGTGCAGTGTAGCACATGTATACTCTGTTAATTGTGTCTTGCACTCTGTATATATTTCACTTCATGGCTATGTCTCCTTGCAGTTTCACTAGACAGCTAGGTCCACTTGCAGATTTACTTACCCTAAAATGCATCTTGCTGCCCACAAGTACTGCATGTTTCATTTGGTTATCCATTGCCACAGTGTGTCACTGTGTGATGATGCTTAGCTCCGCAAGACTTGCACAGCAATGCACTGTTTCTCAGTGAATCTCATGTGTAGATCAGTGTGCTTGTATCTACCTTTAAGAAGCTATCTAAGGGCTTGCATAATTGTATAAATACTGAGCACGTACGAGCCTGACTGACATTTTGAAGTAAGCTGTTGAGATGTAAGCATGCATGTTTGTAAGGTCTCACTGTTAATCAGTTAGTTTATATTTTATGATGCTGCTGTCCATCTTTGTGTTTCTATGTATTAAAGCATCTAAACGAACTACCCCTCCTGCTTGTGTTCTTTGTTAGAGAGTTATCCCCTTTGGGAAAAAAACATGTACCCGTGAATTACCACATAGGTGCCAGTACACTAAACACCGAAAGTGTGATAAGATACTTAGGGACACAGTTGCAGAGTGGTCTAACCTTTGATAACCACGTCACCACAACAGTCAGGAAATCCTGTGTGGCACACTTCATCACTAAGGGCTTTTCATCCAGGAAAAAGGAGGTCATTGTCCCACTGTACTCATCCCTCATTAGACCCATTATAGAATACAATGCCCCATTTGGTATGTACCTCTCAAGACATCTGCAACAACTGGAAGGGCCGCAGAAATACCTCGCTAAAGAATCACAGGCCTAAAGCAGATGCCCTATGCTGACCACCTTAAAAAAACTCCAGCTATACTCTGTTGCATGTTGTCTACTCGGAGGCGATCTCTGCGTAACATACAAGGCCATGTCAAACCCAGAGCTGTTGGACATGCTACACTTAAAGAAATCCCAATCCCTCAGAGCCACATGCTCCAGGGATCTAAACCTTGTCATCGCAGTAAACAAAACATGCTGGAGGGATAGGTTCTTGACCCAGAGACTCCCCAGACTCTGGAATAGACTTCCCATACATGTCAAGCAGAGCGCCTCTTTGGCCCTCTTCAAAAGGAACCTTGACTATTGGATGGGAGAAAGGAAATTCACCCCGGGGATCACGTCAGTCACCCTACTAGACAGGGGTCCAGGGAAGTAAATAGTGTGGGAAGAAATAGCCAGGGAATTGTTATGGCTAGGCTTGTATAGGCCCTAGGGCCGATAGCCTAGTACCAACCTATGAACTAGCGACAAACCTGTGCTTTTTTACATTTTATAGTACAACCTAGACAGTGTTGCAGCAGATGTAACAGTACTGTCAACAAGACTCGTACTGCTCCATATGTAGAGCAATAAAGTCCAAACTATGACACAGCCAACCAGAGTTTTAGTCTCTCTGGCACCTGCTGAAGCTGGAATGGGGAAGGAAGAGGAGTGTTAAAGCTTTGCGGGCTCACCTCCCCCTCCTTGAAGGGGAAGTGTGGGAGAGCATACCTGAGTACACATTTTTGTGTGGTTGAATCCCTGGCAGGTCTGTCTTGATGAGGCTATGTCATTCATTGAAGTGAGTGACGTACCGTTGCTAATGCTCATTTTACGTCAAACTCTGTGTGTGTTATTTGGTGTGCTCTGTGAGTTATAGCCATATAAAAAAATAGCACTGATGGTTGCCTAAGTAAATTGCCCTTCTTTGTCATCTCTTGATCCCATGATTGGGAACAAATAGGCCAGGTGGCCAAGAGTGGGGGTTTGTGGTTCATGGCTATTTTTGGAGAAAAATGGCAGAAATACTATCAAGATGTATTGCTGCTCTTACAGTAAAGCATTTAATGCTGCGCGCAAATTAATGTTTTACTTCAGCCGTAAGTTATTTTAAATGTTTATGGTGTTTGAAGTTGCGTGTCATAATGAAAGCACTTGGCAGAAAATTATCTGTCACTAAAACAGAAATGGTAAACATTAAAAAAATGAAGATGAAAATTTTAGCACCAGATGGAGTAGGGGTCGAAGGATATGGGAAGATTATGATTTACTAGGAAGGGTGTTCCTTCCTCTAGGCAGTTAGTAGAAAGCTGTTATGACAGTGTCGGGATATTAAGGAAATATCCAGTTCAGCTACATTTGGCTGATTAATTTAGTGCAGTGTTTCTTTTAAATTGCTGTGATATGCAGGTAAAAGGCTTGCAACAACCCAACACAATGATGAAAAAGTGCAGATGATATCCTTTAATTTAATCTTTAAATATGTAATTTCTTTTATCCTGGTGGTCACAGTGGGCTCACTTTCGGGGTAGGGGAACACCAGGTGGTATGAAATGTAATACCACAGCTGTAATTGTTGCAAATAGGCTAGGTGCCATTTAGTGTATCTGAAGCATTTGCAGCAGTAAACTTTGGCAGCAAGTTAACATGCACCCCCTTGTAAAGGAGTAGAAATGTGCTGTTCAGTATCCACAGAATAAATTTACAATGTTATTTGTGGGCACTGCAGATAAATACAAAAGAGCAAGCACAGCTGGCTGATTCACAGTAATCCCAGGAGGTGATCAAGTTTTTATTAATGTTGCTGTCATAAACATCCAGGGGATGAGACCATTTATATTAATGAGGTTGAGAGAGTTTGGCACCATTTTGAATAAAGTGATACAGATGTACCTTGAGAGTCAGAAAAATAAGTTCATCTTTTTTTCCCATAAAGGGATTCACATTTTCACGTCTACAGCTTTTGCATGACTTGCAACATTATGCCGAACATTTGGAAATAAGGTTGTATAAGTCTTTGCCAAATCCCCTGCTCCTCTCACTAGTAATAGCACAGAGCCCTTTAGCCTCACAGTCAACTGTCATTTCATCTACTCTATCACTGCTCTCTGAAACAACAAATTAATCTTACCACTCATAGTCCCTTCCCCAACCTCTAAAGACTCCAACTCCTTCTCCTTTAAACCCATTCAAACTTCATATATAAATTACCATCTAAACTAAAACCTTGCTGTCTGGCTGCTTGCTGCTCCTTCCACTGCCTACCCCATATCCATACTAATAAATTGCTCTCTGTCTGAACGGTATGTACCCAGCCTATTGAAAATTTCTCGTATCATACCATTTCATAAAGGTGGCCCATCTAGATATATTACAAACTACCAACCCATTGCCATCCTCTATTCCATTGTCCAAATCCTAGAGAAATGTATTCACCAGCAACTCCTGAATCACGTCACTACTAACAACGTACTGTCCAGCTATCAGCATGGTTTCAGGCCTAAACACAGTACAAACACAACTCTCATTACCTTTACAGATGCCATTCACCGCCTCAAAAATGAAGGACAGCTAATCTCTGGTATTTTCCTAGACATGTCAAAAGCTTTTGACACTGAATCCCACCAGCTTATCTCACTACCTCAACCCTAACATGGTTCCATACAGGCTACTAAATGGGCACACACCCTTTCTCCTCTATTACAGGTCACCACAGTGGTACCCCAAGGCTCCATACTTGGGCCACTTCTCTTTGTCATATTTACCAGTAACCTCAATACTGTTACCCAACACACCACTATCATCCAGTATGCTGATGATTCCTCTCTTATCTGTTCAACCCTCTCCATTCAAAAACAGCAAAATAAAATGCAAAAATCTTTCCAAGACATTGAAAACTACCTCACCAATAATCAGCTCATTCTCATCCCAGTTTGACCAAGCTCATATTTTTCTCCAACAAAGTCATCCAAGCACAACACCCCTCTCCATACATTCCTCCAATGGGACAATAATAAAACCCACCAATCAGACCAAGCTGCTTGGAGTTACAATAGATGATGCTCTAAAAGTTGATAAACACATATGCCTTACAATCAAAAAAGTTCACTCCAAACTTGGTGCTCTCTGCAGGGTTAAGCCCTTCCTTACACAACAAGCTGGACTTGCCACAGCTAGATCTCACTTGCTATCCACCCTTCTCTATTGCTGTCACATCTTTACAAATCTATCCAAAGCTGACCTAAATAAACTAGAATCCTGCTGTAACAAAATTGCCAAGTTTACTGCCAGTGGTGCTATTAGCGTTGCAAGCACTGTACCCGCTCCTCCCCTCTGGAAGTATTGTGATTCATTCAGACAATATGTTAGTAGTCTGGTACATCAACAAACAAGGAGGAACCAAGTCATATACCCCCTGTGCCAGGAGGCCATGAGAATTTGGCAATGGGCGATAACTTCTAACCGTTTTCTGATAGCGGGGAAGTCCAACGTGACCGCGGACAGGCTGAGCAGGTGCATTCTGCTTCCCCATGAGTGGTCTCTCAATCCCAAGATAGTGGTGGAGATTTTCAGCCGATGGGGCCAGCCTTGCTGCAACCTTTTTGCTTCTCCCACGAACAACAGATGCAGCAGCTATTTCGCCCTACTTCCCCCAGAGGGGGAGTCAACGAGAGATGCTGTGTCCCACGAGTCTCCTATACTCCGATCCCCTTGATACCTCTATTTCTAAAGAAAGCAACTCGGTTGAGATGCAAGGTGATCCTCACTGCTCCGTGCTGGCCCCGTCAAGTGTGGTTCCCCTTTCTCCGGCCTCACCAGATGCAGCCTCTATGGATTCTGGACGCCCATCCAGACCGAATCTCTCACCCTCAAGGGTTGACACAACCAAACTTGTCCACTCTCAAGCTGACAGCGTAGCTTCTCCACTTCCATTAGTCGCCAGGCAAGAAGCCGTGCCTTCTAATGTTCGTGATATTATTCTGGCCTCTCACAAACCATCCACCAGGAGATTTTACAGAGATAAATGGAAAAGGTTTTCTTCCTGGTCTGTAGAACGAGGGTTGGACCCCTTTTCGGCCACTACCTCTCTTATCCTTCAATATCTATCTGAACTTTTCGAGCATGGAGTGTCTGCATCTACTGTGCAAGTTCATTTAGCAGCAATTTCCCAATTTTCACAACGGTTTACAAGACACACCTGTAATGTCCACTCGACTTTGTAAAACCTTTCTTAAAGGAGTGTTCCTCAGTAGACCCCCACTCAAATGCCCGTTAGAAACATGGAATTTAGCACTTGTACTGCAGGGCTTGTCCCAGCCCCCCTTTGAGCCTGCTGCCAAATGCGATATCAAATTTTTGTCTTGGAAATCTCTCTCTTTGGTAGCTGTCACTTCTGCCAGAAGGGTTTCAGAACTACAGGCCCTATGTGTCAATAGGCTTTATCTCGTATTTCATAAAGACAGAGTATCTCTACTCACTAATCCATCCTTCCAGCCCAAAGTGGTGTCTGAATTTTCTGTGAGTCAGTCAACTGAACTCCCAGTGTTTTTCCCCAATTGTTCTAACAAAGGTGAATACTGTCTACATTCTTTGGATGTACATAGGCAATTACATTTCTACCTGGACAGGATAAAATCCTTTCGTAAATCTGACCAACTTTTTATTTCCTTCTCTGGTCCCAGAATGGGAAATGGCATTTCTAAAGTCACTTTAAGTGGCTAAGAGATTGTATATCCTTTTCGTATTAATATGCTAATGAAACCAGACCTCACACTATCAAAGCTCATTCAAGTAGGGCTGTAGCTTCCTCGGTAGTCTTCCATTCTAGAGCCTCTATGGATGATATCTGCACAGCAGCCATTTGGGCTAAACCACACACCTTCATCAAGCATTACAAATTGGATGTGATTTCTAGAGGAAGAGCTGCCTTTGGCTCTCTGGTGCTCAGGACTGTTCTGCCATAAGGGCCACCCAGGTGTATTAGGTAGCTTGGGATTCTGTCCCATCAGTGATGAATGGGAAGAAGATTAACAACATTAGATAAAGAAGTTATGTTTTACCATAATATTCCATTTATGTTGTTGATCTTCTTCCATTCATCATATCCCTCCGTCCCTCTCCATAGGTTCCTGGTGGATCTTATGGGTCCTGGTGGTGTCTCAGGGATTTTCTTTGCATAGAAATGACCTCTGCTGCTATCTATTTTCTTTGGCAAGCTCGATCTGAGGTTATTGGGAGAAGGGCATTGTGGGTAGCAACTTAGCTCGAGAGGTTTTTGGTGTACGCGAGTTTGGTATTTGGCCGACACCAAATACATATTCCAAACCTGTCCACATTTAAAACTATCCTGAAAGATTATCTAAATGCTAACTGGCTTTGCACCTGTATTCCTCCTGGCTATTTTTTTTCTTCATTCTTTTCTTCATTCTGTTTTACTTCTCTTCTAGTGCATGAGATACCCATTTTTTCTGCTCATTTTGCATTACTTGCATATGCTGTTTTGGATAATGTACACATTAACTACCTTTTTTTAATTTGTACTTAACTTATTTTTACTTACTATGTATAATTTGCTATTCCTTCTAATATTTCTGTGATCTTGAAACATATTTTAACATACTTTTGATATTTGGTGTAACTGCTTACCTGTACTTTAAATTTGTTCTGTTCTGGAGTTTTTCTCCCCGGGTCTCCGGTAAAAACGGGTTTCTGATCCAGTCGGACACTACCGGGTTAACAAATGTTGTGTCTTTCGGCTTTTCCTGGTTAGGGGTCGCCACAGCGGAACTCTGGTCCGCTAATGATTGGCAGTAGATTTTTACGTGCCGAGTTGCCAGCCCTGACGCACAACCTTCAACGAAGGTACGCCCATTCACATATGTCTCCACACAGAAGACGCTCTTGCTGAGAATTGAACAGGACGTCTTACTTTGAGGCGACAACGCTACCGCAGCACCACCACCGCAGTATTACCCGGTTAACAAATGTAAATAAATAAATAAAATAAGTAAATCTAAAATGTTTGCTGCTTCCTTTCAAAAGTCCGGTTGACATTTTCCCTTTTCTTGGTAAAATATAAGAAAATCTTGTACATTCAGCTCTCATAAATTACATCCAGCAAGCATACATTCTCACTTCAGAACAACATGGCTTTGGAAATGGGCATAGCAACATTCTTGCAATATGGTCCCCAAGGATGAAATCTTACTAACATGGATAAAGGCAGTCTTACAGGGGTTTACTTCACTGACTCTCACTTCCTTCATCACTACCTACAAGAAATAGACATCAGCATAGAAATATCTGCCTGGCTTGCTGATAGACTCTTAAGAATCAAAGTAGGATTCAACAGTATGTGATGCAACCCTTCTCCTTAAAGGCATACTTCAGGGATCTAGACTTGCCCTCCTGCTCTTCTCTATTTTTATTAGCAAACTAACACATAACCTTCCTCCTGCTTCCAAAAAACCTGATAAGTTTTATAAAGTGCATGGAGACTGCAAGTTTCTTTAGAGGTGTCCTTCTGATGACTCCTCTGTGGTGTCGGTTTCTTTAGATATGCCTTCCACTAAATTGTTGCCATCTGATAGATAGCAGACGCATGCAAAGACTGGGTAGGAAGGTGAATACTGCTGCTACCCTAGCCTTTAGAGCTGTGAACTGTCAGACACACATGATTAGGTACGTTTTGGCTCTTCTCTCTCAAGCCTGTCATGCTATTTCTGATCTCTCCGATTCTCTTGCTTTGCTTGGGACGTCCTCCCAAGTAGCTTGTCATTCTCTTAAATGGAGCCGTGATGCAGCCGATGCTTCATCTAGGGCTGCTGCTTTTGGATCTGTTTTGTGAGGGTGATTATCTTCGTGTTTCACTGTTGCAGTCATCACATTTGGGTTATCTGTTTGCAGTAGCCCTCAGTCGGCCTGATTATCAAAGTCTTGGGTCCTGCGTCAGTTGCTGTCTCATCTTCCATGACGTCACGTAGTCATGGGTATAAAGCATGCAGCCAACACAATTACATCAGTCTTTCTTGCCGTGCGATGCCCAAAACAGAAGCAGTTCACAAGTGCCGGTCGGCCGACTCCTGAAATTTTCGTTTTAGAGTTTCAGAACCGAAGTCTTCAACTAAAGCTAAGTACCCTGTTGGGGAAACTTTTTCTTGCTCTAAACCGATGTCAGTAAAAGTCAGTAATTGTATTTCATGTGGAAATCAAATACCTCAAAGATTTTCATTTGTATTGTATTCCTTGCCTAGGCCCTGACCACGACGTACTTCGCTGTTGGTTTTGTGCCTTATTTAAACCACAAACTATTCTTCGTAGGTACATTTTCGCTTCTAAATAATGTGGTGTCTTCAGTAAGCCACCCGACTACCGACATTCCGAAAAAACGTAAAGATAAAGAAAGAGACAGGTCGCCTACGTCCAGAGCTGCCGACGATGCTTCTCCTAAGCTAGTCACCAGTACTCATTGAGGCGTTTTAGCAGCCCCTGATACCCACTACTTCAGATTCGCAGGCCTCTACTGAGACCCATTCGGAGTCTGGTATGCCACGAGATGCTTCATCTGTGAAACCTGTGGATGTCTCTACCTTGGATGGGTCCGGAGCCGCTGTGCAGGCAATGGCTTCTGAGGGTGAATTCAGGCCTACTGACTTGCACATTAAACAGGCTCCATCTTCTTCTAGACCTAAAACTCAAACCATGCATAGGAAACCGACACCCAGACCGCATGGTCAGGTCTCTATGCCTAAAAACCAAATGATAAGAATGGCTGAAGACCTTATTACTTTAATCAGGGGAAGCCAACCTTCCCCCCTCTAAGAGACCTAGGACTGAATTTGCTTATGATACTTCTGACCAGGATTCTGAAATTTCTGTCTTCTCTGATGACCAGGGTTTACTCTTATCTACCTATGAGGATTCTGATGCAGAGGACTCTATTCCCCCTGCTTCACCCTCTGAGGATTTTTCTTTTGGTGAAACCTTGCATACTCTTGGGTAACATTTTCACTGCGAAAGCCAGGATTACTCTGAGTCTAAAAAGAGGCTTAGAGATTTCTTACTCCTGCCTCATCACATGCCTTTAGCTATCTCTCCTGTGCTGGACATTGTTGACGATGCCTTTTCTGAATCTAGCTTGGCCCCTGACACTCTACCTCCTGCTCACAGAAAACCTGATAGATATTACAGGGTTCCTGATTCTCATAAGTTCCTTTTTAAAAATCCTACTGCGGATCCTGAGACCATTTCACAGGGACCCAAGGGCATTAAGGCTACTACTGCCAAAAATCCTACCCCCTCTGATAGGGATTCCAGGGCCCTGGATAGATGGGGTAAGAAGGTATACACCCCTGCAACCTTGGCCATCAGGGCCTTAAATTGCCAGTTTCATATGTTAAAGTATCAGCAGCATATCATTGGATTGCTAAAACAGAAAATGATGTTGATTCCTGATTGTGCTGAAAATAAGGATTTACAGGATTTAATGCATTCTGCTGAACAGATTGGAAAACATACTTTGCAGTGTGGTTTTGATTCACTAGAGGCATCTTGCAAGGCTGCTGTCACCGGGTCTGTACTTGGAAGGCATGCTTGGCAGAAGGAGCAATCTTTGCCAGATCATGTTAAAACTAAATTGCTGGATGCTCCCTTAAATCAGGACCGCCTGTTTGACGACAAAGCAGAAGTAGTTCTTAAAAAGATGGAGGAAAAAGCTAAATCTATGCAAACTGTTAAAGATTTCTTACAAGTGCAGCCTCCAAGATTTAGTAGGCATTGGCCTTCTAAGAATTGGTCCTTTCCTGCCTTTTCCAGGCCTTTTCAGTTCAAACCCAGAACCAGCAGAACACACAGGCCTCAGTTCCAGGGTATGCACAGGACTAAGCAGTGGGGGGCTCCCATTTCCAAATCGGGGAGTAGTAAGACTCTCCCCTATGGTAAGCTGTCTCGGTGACTTAACTTTAAAACTTCCAAGCACTTCTCAACTGATTGCTCCTTTAGGGGGAAAGATTGCTCTGCAAGCAAAAAACTGGGAACTCATTACCCAGGACAAATGGGTTTTAAACATAGTTTCCCAAGGATACAGATTTCACTTCCACATGCTACCAACCCCAAACGGTTGGCCAGATCTACCCCCAAATCAGTGGGCAGTGGCTCAATAGCAAGTACCCTCTCTTTTAAGATTAAAGGCCATTCAGACTGTACCAGAAGAGGAAAAGGGACAAGGTTTGTACTCAAGACTTTTCCTGGTACCCAGAAAAGACGACTCATGACGTCCTATCCTGGACCTGTCTATCCTAAACTCCTTTTTGGTGATTCCAAAATTCAAGATGCTAACTCTTCACCAGTTGCTTCCCATGATAGGCAATGATGTCTGGTTGGCAACACTGGATTTAAAGGAAGCTTACCTGCACATCCCAATCAGGGAATTTTGCAGAAAATGCCTACGCTTCAAAGCCGTTCTCTGCACTGCCCTTTGGCTCATCTACTGTGCCCAGGGTATTCATAAAGTGCCTAGCTCCAGTCATTGCATTTTGCAGGCAAAGAAATATTCAGATATACCCATACCTGGACGATTGTTTAATTCAGGCAGAAAGCCAGGACGTATTCCTGAGTCATCTGGCATTTGTAGAAAAGGTGTTAACTTGTCTGGGGTACACCATAAACGAAAATAAATCACATCTAGTACCCTGTCAACAAATTATATTCCTGGGAGCAAGCTTGAACACAACTTCCCAGATGACTTTCCTCACGCCAGAGAAACAAATTCATTTGACAACTTACTTCAAGCTGGTGGCCACAAAAACCATGCTATCTGCAAGGCAAATACTGCAAGCCTTGGGGTTCATGGCCTCGTGCATTCTACTAATTCCATATGCAAGACTGCATATGAGGAAACTATAGTGGTATCTAAAAAGCCTATGGTGTCAACATTCTCAGGATCTAGAAGCAATGATTCCTATCATACCTTACCTACGGTTAGAATTCCTTTGATGGGCAGGCAGAGGCCTGCCACCAGAACAAGGGACTACCATTCACTCTACCCCCTGCCGCCCAAACCTTAACAGATGCATCAGTCTATGTATGGGGGGCTCACCTGGCAGGGAAGTGCATTCAGGACAAATGTGGAACCCAAGTCAAATGCACCTGCATGTCAATCAAAAAGAAATGTTAGCTGTACAGAATGCTCTGACAGCCTTCAAGGACCACATTCTTCCAGGACAATTAATGGTAAAGATGGACAACACCACTGTTATGTGGTTCATAAACAAGCAGGGGGGGGTACCCATTCTTCAACAAACAAGCTTGAAAAGTGGATGCTCTGTCCTTCAGTTGGAAAAATCTATCAGTTTATGCCTTTCCTCCTCTGCCTCTCCTCTCCAGAGTACTGCTAAAGATCAAACAGGACAAACCAAGGATGATACTGATTGCAGCAGACTGGCCACACCAACACTGGTACCCCCTCTTGCGCAGTGTGTCACAGCTGGCCCCATGGCACCTGCCTCAGACCCCTACCCTGCTGTCTCAGCAGGAGAGCCAGATTCTGCACCCCCCAGCTTCAAACCCTGAACATGGCAGCCTGGCTAATTACCTAATCTCTCAGTTACCATCCCTCAGTAAACGAGTGTTAGATGTCATTTTGGAGGCAAGGGGGCGTAGTACTAGAAAATCTTATGCTGAAAAATGGAAATGATTCCGTGCCTGGAACCAAACTCAAGGGATGGCCACAACAGCGCCCAATTTACCTCAGATTCTTCAATATTTAACTGAGATGCTTCACAAGGGTTTTTCCTTTTCCTCCTTCAAAATTCACGCCTCAGCCATTTCAGCTCATTACAACACAGAACCACCCATCTTTTCTCACCCACTGCTCAAGCAGTTCATCAGAGGGGCCAAAAACGTAAGACCACCCAGGAGAGCCCCAACTCCACCCTGGGAACTTAATTTTGTATTGGAAAAACTCACTTTTCCCCCTTTTTAGCCAGTTGCAACTGCAGGGTTAAAATTCCTTTCTTGGAAAATAGCTTTCCTTTTAGCAATCACTTCATCAAGAAGGGTATCTGAATTACAGGCCCTTATGGCAGTGGAGCCTTTCATCATCTTTCATATGGACAGGGTGTCCCTCGGGACCAAACACTCTTTCATGCCCAAGGTGGTATCCAGTGTGGCTCTTAATCAGTCCATTCACTTGCCAACCTTCTTTTCTAATCCACAGAGCAAAGGGGAATGGATACTGCACTCCTTAGATGTGCACAGACAACTTAGATTTTACTTGGACAGGACTAAACCTCAAAGGAAATCTGAACAACTGCTGGTGGCATTTGCTGCAGGGGCAGAGGGGAAGGCTATTTCAAAGCAAACCATTTCTAAATGGATAGGCCATTGCATTCATTTCTGCTATAAGCACCATGGAAAACCTATCCCACAGGGGATTAGACCCCATTGAACCAGGGCTGCATCTACCTCTACATCCTTTTTCAGAGGTGTCCCTACCAGAGACATCCTAGAAGCTGCTACCTGGAGTTCTGTACATACTTTCACCAAGCATTACCATTTGCCAATCTTCTCTAAATCCAGAACTGGCTTTGCCACTGCAGTCTTGCAGGGCCTTATGGCTGGTCCTGATGCTATCTAAATTCCTCCTCCCATCCTTAGCTTTGGGAATCTACCCAAATGTGATGACTGCAACAGTGAAACACGAACAACATAGTACAGTTGTGTACACTTGCCATAAATGTAGATGTTCGAATGTATTCACTGTTGCAGTCCTGGTTACCCTCCCTCCAGCCCCCTGACTTCATTTGGCTATATCTCTATTCTCCTTTACTATACTTAAAAGCTTTTTGGTGTATTTGCTTTTTTGTTGGAGGTATAACCTTGTATGTGTGTGTGTGTGTGTGTGTGTGTGTGTGTGTGTGTATATGTGTGTGTGTGTATATATATATATATATATATATATATATATATATATATATATATATAGATATATAGATATATATATATATATATATAGATATATATATATAGATATATAGATATATATATATATAGATATATATATATATATATATATATATATATTATTGCTTCCCATTAAGGGGGGCACCTGACATCTGGGGCAAGAAAAACTGATGCAATGGCGTTGGCTGCATGCTTTATACCCCTGACTACCTGACGTCATGGAAGATGAGACAGCAACCGACGCAGGACCCAAGACTTTGATAATCAGGCCAACTGGCAAGCAGGTAACCCAAATGTGATGACTGCAACATTGAATGCACTCGAACATCTACATTTATGGTAAGTGTACACAACTGTACTTTCCTGGCTCAGACTTCATTCTTTGCCTGATATTAAGGTTAAACTGATGGATGCTCCTCTGGATAATAAGCATTTATTCGGTGCTGCTGCTGTGGAGTTGTCCCTGCAAGAAAAGTGCAAGGCCTTACAGGAGTTGAAGCATATTTTTTTCCCCTCTGCTCAAGTTTTAGAGGATTTATCCTAATACTGTAAGTCTGCCTTTGTTTGTAGACTGTCTCATCATCCCTCCCCCTAAGGTAAAAAGGATTTTAGAAGGGCTACCCAAACTCCTACTCAGAAGCCTCCTTTTCCTGACAGACCAGGTACGTATTATCTGACTATTCTGTTCTTATCTGTCAGATTTGTCTTTATCCATGTCTTTCCCTGTCCCTTCCTATGTGGGTAAAGGTTATGCAAGACTCCTGGGTTCTTTCCATAATTTGCCAGGGTTATTATACGGTTTGGAACCCCCCTCCCCCTTTTTGGAAATTCCTCAGCCTACTCAGGAACAACTTACCCTTGTTTCCAGAGGTACTTCAGGGTCTGTTGGCTCAAGGAAGAATTCATGAAGTTCCACCTCCTCAGAGGGGGAAGGGATTTTACTCCAGAATGTTCTTGGTCCCCAGGAAAGAAGGCACTTGGAGACCCACTCTGGATCTTTCTCAGCTAAACACCTTTTTGAAGGTCCTTTCCTTTCAGATACTATCCCTTCAAACCTTATTTCCTTTGCTGTTTCCCTGGATCTCAAGGATGCTTATCTACACAATCCTGTTCATCTCTTTTTCAAGAAGTTTTTACGATTCTTTGTTTCTTCCTGGCATTTTCAGTTCTGTTTTACCTTTTGGCCTCTTTACTGCCCCACTGGTCTTCCCCAAGTGTCTTGCTGCTTTGATTGCTTTCTGTAGGCTGAGGGTGGTATACAGGTCTTTCCCTACCTAGACAACCTGCTTATTCAAGCGTCCTCTGTAAGAGATCTTACTTCAGCATCTGTACTTTTATCATTTTTCTCTTGCAAAGCCTGGGGTTTACAGTAAATATTCAGAAGTCACACCTAGCTCCTTCTCAGGATCATGTTTTTCTGGGTTGCACGATCCAGACTGTTCCATTGCTGGCATCCCAGCCTCCTTCCAAGGCCTTAACTCTCATTACTTTCAGTCCCTTCTTATTCTTTTTTCAGTCACAACCAGAGACTTTCTGAGGGTTCTGGGTTATATGGCTTCCACCATTAATATGCTCCCTCTAGTCAAGCTCCACATGAGAGCATCAGTGTTTTTTAAAGTCAGTTTGGCTTTAGCATTTTCCTCCTTTAGATTTTCTAGTTGTTCTTTTGCCATGCCTCAAGCTGGAACTTCAGTGGTGGATTCGTCAGTTGTCCCTCAACCCAGGGCTTCCTTTTCAACCTTCAGTCACCTGTCAGAAACTTTCACAGATACTTCAGATGTGGGATGGGGCCTCCTTCAGATGTCTGAAGGTACAGGGCCTTTGTTCACTTCAACAAAAGAAAGACCACATAAGTGTTAAAGATGACCGCTCTTCTGCTTGCTGTTCAGGCTTTTCATTTTCTTTGTCTTCCAGGGCCCCATCTCAAGATTCTCACAGTCAATACCACAGTGATATGATATGCCAACAAGCAGGGGGGGGGGGGGCAAGGTCTTATCTCCTGTGGAGGTTAGCTCTTCAGGTTTGGGAGCTGACTATCCAGTATCAGGTGACCCTTCAGGCAGTTTACATTTCCTCAGATCAGAATATAGTGGCAGATTCTCTGAGCAGGCCAATAACACTATCCCACTAGTGGATGCTTCACAGGGATATGTTTCTGGACATTGTCTACCAGTGGGGTACTCTTCAAGTAAATCTATTTGACTCCTTTCTGAACAGACAATTTTCTCTATTTTGTGCCAGAATCTCATGCTGTCTGGCTTAGAAGGCAGATACCACCTTTGTTTTTTGGAGCAGGATGGTTCTTTATGCCTTCCCTCCCCTTCCTCTCATCCCAAAAGTCCTGATCAGGATAAAACAGGATGCTCCCAAAATCTCGCTGGTGACTCCCTTTTGACCCAGACAGCATTGGTTCCCTGTTTCTTCTGCATCTTGCAAAGGGCAGTCATCACAAGGTACCTTGCAGGGTGGATCTACTCACACAAGATAAGGGATCTCTCATCCAACCCCACCTGTCCACTCTTCAGCTGACATTGTGGGTGATCTGGTTTTGATCCCCTACTGACACCTTTTTTCTGGGGATTTGTTTCAGGTCCTACTGGAGACAAGGAAACCCATTACTTTGAAATCTTACTCATCCAAATGGAAGAGGTTTTCTGTTTGGTGTCTTTCTGGTAACCTGGAACCACCTACTGTGGATGTTCCCTTGGTTCTGTCTTATTTGTGAATTGCTCAATGCTAGGTTGGTATATTCTTCTGTTAAGGCCCACCTGTTGGCTATCTCTGCTTGTCTGCCTTGGACTCCCTCTTTAGCCTCTAGATTTGAGGCCAAACAGTTTCTTAAAGTCATCCGTAACATTAGGCTTCTCAGGAAGCCTGTCCCTCCTTCCTGGGATCTTAACTTTGTTTCAGAAAAATTGACCCAGGCTCCTTTTGAGCCTGCTGCTTCAGCTTCCTTACAGTATGTTCTTCGAAGACAACGATGTTTGGCCCTTACTTCTGCCAGACAAGTGTCTGAGCTGCAAGCCCTTATGGCTGTTCCTCCTTTTTTAGTTCTTCATAAGGACCGGGTGTCCCTTCGTACTAATACTTCTTTTATTCCCAAGGTGGTTAATGAGTTAGTGAGAAGGTTTTGCACACCTTGGATTTGCATAGACAACTCCGATATTTGCATAAGACTAAAGCTTTTCCTAAATCTGAACAGTTTTTTGTTTCCTTTCATCCTAGATCTTTAGGTTTGGCCTTTCCAAGCAAACTATTCCTTCTTGGATATCTAAAGCCATTTCTTTTTGCTTCTCTTTTCATGGTAAGAGCCTTCCTTCCTGTGTTAAGGCTCATTCCACTAGTGCTATGGCTTCTTCTGGTACTTTTTTTCAAGGGTTTGGATACTAATTCCATTCTTGATGCAGCAACCTGGACTTCTCTGCATACTTTTGCTAAGTATTATAAGTTGAATGTGATTTCTAGGGCCAGAGCTGGCTTTGCCAGGGCAATTCTCCATAGCTTCCTAGAGGGCTGTGCTGGCCCTTCCTCCTCCTAATCTTCTTCCTGAGCTTTTGCACTCTCCTGTTGTAAAGAGTAGTGCAACAGTATTCACTCCCTCCTTCCTCCTCCTAGTCCCTTTTCCTTCTGGATGTGCTTGTTACCTACTTTTACCCTTGGACTGTCATTCTCACTGGGGCTTTTCAGTTCTGAGAAAGGTAAGTTTGGATGTCACCTTTATGTCCTACGTGGTGCACGGGGAGCATACATGTGATGTACGGCATGCCTTTTACAACCAAAAGGCTTTGGTATCTTAGGCGGACATTGGGCTGCTTCCTGATGTTTAGAATACTCCAAAAGTGAAGACAGACATTTGCTGTTATTGTAAGATTTTACACAACTGTGCTTTACCCAGGCTTTGCCTGGAATATGTAATTTTTAATCGGTGTACTACCCTAGTAAGCAAACCTAAATGCTTTTATATTGCATCTGAGTTTATTTCATTATTGTTTAAAATGCCTGTGTCATTATTTTGTTTTGTTTTAAATACCACAAGCAGAGGATTGCGTTATCTGCCACTGACACAATGACTCTACTGTGTGCTACTCATTTGTCTGTTACCTTTAATACTTTTGAAGTTCAGGCAAAACTGGCAAATTAAAGCCAGTTTAAGAACTGAGGCCAGTGTAGGGATTCGTAAAGTGCATAGTAGTTTTCTTGAATAAGCTCTGAATGTAGATTTGCCAGTGGTAGGTTTGACTGACTAAATTGATTTTTAATCTAATTTTGGAAATACTTTCAAGGTGAAGGGCAATGAGTTAACCTAGGAATAAGGGCAGTCATAGATGTGACTGCTGTTTTTAAGTCTGGGATTTGCAAAAATGATAGCTTACAAAGTTTGCAAACTTTTTTTTTTTTCCATATCCTAAAGAAAGTGTGCATGTTGCTTTCGTAAATTGCAGTTTTGATCAGGCCTGAGAATTGGGTGCTTGTGGAAAAGTGGTATGATTATAGTGAGAGGAATGAATGAAAGAGATGAGCTTCTAATGTGATGGAACTTATTCATCTTCCTTTACCTGTAGGACTCAAAGCCAGCAGCACTGTAGCAGCTGCACACGTAAAACTTTCCAAGGCCACCTAACTCTGCCTCATTCTACACAGTTTTGTGTTTGGAAGAATCTTCTCCAGGTTTTTTTTTTTACTGTGGGTAAATGCAGTTTGCTTTGCTGACTTTACATGGCTATCTTCCAATTTAGGAAGAGTTTTGTTATGCTTATGCAATTTTTAAGCATTTTAACACCCTGGACACTTCTAATTTCTTAAGCTTTAATTTTAAGGTTAGTAATTTTAATGTATTTTGTTTTTACCTGATATTCTACTCCCATTTGTTGCATTTGAACTTTAACTCTTGGGAATTTTTTCAGATGATTGCTTTGCCAACACAACTGGTAGAATCAGAATGCATTTTTCTTTAATTACTGGCTTTCTTCTAACAAGTAGTTAGACTTACTATATTTTATGTAGGGGGTGGTGTTGGTCTAATAGTTAATGTATTTACTTCGCAAGCTCAAGGTACAGGGTTTGATTCTCAGATTTGAAAGGGAAATTGGCTAGGATTAAAGTGGTCTAAAAGGGCATCTAGCCTAGTACTTTCCTATGAATGTCTGTGTTCATCTGTGAATGTCTTGAAGTGGGTTTCGTACATTTTATCCGGTATTTATGGAACTTGTTTTTTTGTTTGACCCTCTCACCAGCATAGTTCTCTTTTTTTTGTCAGTTGTAGTGGTATGTCAGTACTTCTCAGGTACTGTGAAGGCACTTGTCCTATTTTAGCTTTGTCCTTGGTCTCTATTCTTCTTCTTCTTTCGGCTTTTCCGGTTAGGGGTCGCCACAGCGGGTCATCTGTCCGCTCATGATTGGCAGTGGAGTTTTTCAGTGTCGAGTTGCCAGCCTGGCGCCCAACCTTCCACAGAAGGCGCACACACATTCACACCTAGGGCCAATTTAGAGTGTCCAATCCACCTACTGCATGTCTTTGGGATGTGGGAGGAAACCAGAGCACCCGGAGGAAACCCACGCGACCACAGGGAGGTCATGCAAACTCCCCACAGAAGGCACCCCAGCCAAGAATCGAACCAGAGAACCTCTTGCTGTGAGCCGACAATGCTAACCGCTGCACCACCGTGGCCGCCCTTGTCCTTTGTCTCTATTGTTTATGAAAAAATAAAGCTTTGTTCTTAAACATTAATGTTTTATTTCTTTCTTAAGAAATATGTGATAAAAGCCAAGATTAGATCTTGCATCCTCTTACCAGCACTCTTTGGGCATACATGGTAGCTGTGGTAATTCTTTTCACTAAAAATAATAAAATATGACAAAAAAAATGTAGAACAAAAATAAAACATTTTAATAATCTAGCACCTCGGCATTTTGTCTTTCAGCGGTTAATACATTTCACACATTTACGAGATACCTTTTATACTAAATCAGTCAAAAATTATACATCAGTGCTAAAATAATTAACTATTTAAGCAATCAACATAAACTCTACAAATTACAATCATATTAAAACATTGACAATGTTGGCAAGATTATAGAACATACTTAAAACTACAGATCATTCCTCTAAGTTCATTATTCAACCTGTAGGGTTTTAGTTTTTGAAATTTAAGAATTAATTCTGCTTCCTTACTTTTTAAAACATTTTCAGTTAATCCATCACATGTTAAAATCGCTTTTACTCACAGTAACATACTCATTTTATTAAGTTAATACCCCCCCATGTTGCATATTAATATGTTCAGATACTGGGTCGTATTCTTGATGTCATTATTATGCTCCAGCATTCTCATTTTAAACTTCCTTTTAGTCTGACCAGTAGAATTCAGTCCATAAACAACTAGTTGTATATACAACCCCTTTTGAATCACCATTATGAAACCCCTGTCATTGAAACTTTCTATGATTAATGTATTTACGATATCTATGTTTCTATATATGCTACAGTTACCACATGGAGAAGTTCCCTGTGGTCCCTCTGTATCTATAATCATTTTCTCTCTCCTGTAAATAACTGCGCACTAATACGTCCTGTATATTCATACCTGTCATAGATACCATTCAAATCAAGTCATTATCCCTAAAATAATCATCCTTCTTTACAATGTTCCACTGTTTTTTTCACAAAATAAATTATTTTGTGTCTTGAAAAGTTTTCATTTTCATTAACATGAAAAAATAATGCCCTTCTAGCCCTATCTCAAGATTCAGAAAAGGCCTGTTTATATCAGTTGGATAATCCCTATTTGAAAACAGTAGTTAGAGATTCTGCTTCTTTTATTGTAGTCCGCCCATTTAGTACAGGCTCTTTTAATTCTCAGCCAAAGGGTAAAGCTGTTGATTAGGATGACGACTAATACTATTTAAAAAATAAATGCTGCTGGGTCTTTTCTATGGAGTTTCATATACATTTTTTACCACAGCCCTAAAGTTCCAAATGTAAAAAAAAAAATTATTTGTTCTATTCATACACCTCGTAAATTAATATAATTAAGCAATAACTGACGAGTGGGTGTGGGTATATTGCTTTACCCACGATTGGCATGGTTTGATCATGAGGGCAAAGCCAGAGTGATTAAACAAAGCCAGCTGTGGGTAAATCCTCCTATACCTACAACTACGAGTCAGTAGTTGTTATTATGCAGTGAAATTATTTAAGAAAAAAAATTGCTTACCTGTCTTAAATAATGTCTTCTTAAAACAGCACCATAGTGTTCCTTCACATGGTTTCCTGTTTCTTCTGCGTTTGTTGATATACTGTGCATGTGTATGGCACTTGCATTCCTAAGCTTGCAGAATACATCTGGTCATCCTGTTGCTTCCTGCATACACACCACTGCTGAAAAGTGGCAAACCTACAACCAAACAAGTAAGGGTATGGCCTGAGGGAGCAGTCTTGGCACTCTAGGACTGCTTCTTCGAATGTATGAGCTGGTCAGTGTTTGGAGATGCAGCTATAAAGAAACACCATATTGACCTGGTGGAGTACACAGAATCTGTGATGACCTATATTTCAAAATGTTTTGATGAAGTAGCAGTCATCAAATGCATCACCATCCACGCTAATCAGAAACCATGGCTATCTGGTGAAGTATATGAGCTCCTAAAGGCTTGTAATGCTGCATTTAAATCAAAAGACAAGATGCCCTAAGAGAGACCAGAGCAAATCTAAGAGGTATAAAGGAGGCTAAGAGGACCTACGGGCATAATTCAGGGACACTTCTCTGACCAAAGGGACTCCAGATGTCTCTGGCAAGGCATACAAGCCATAACCAACTACAGGCCTGCATCCACCCCATGTGGTGATGACAGAGAGTTTCTGAACAAACTAAACTACTTCAGCAGATTTGATCTGGACAGCAACACTGTGCCAAATAAGCTCCCTGTCGAACAGTGTGAGGCAGTGCTATGTCTAAGAACGTCTGATGTTCTGAAGATCCTGAGGCGAGTAAACCAAAGAAAGGCAGCTGGTCCTGATAATATGGGAAGGGTTCTAAGAGACCGCTACCACACTGTCCACTGTACTAACAGATATATTCAGCACATCCCTGCAACTAGCCATTGTACCCAATTGTTTCAAAAATACAATCATTCCCTTATTCAAGAAATCCCATCCAACAAGCCAAAATGATTACCGGCTAGTTGCTCTTACAGCAACAGTAATGAAGTGTTTCGAGCTGTTGATCAAGAACCATCTGTCTTCAAGCCTACCTGCAACACTGGATACATTACAGTTTGCTTATAGATTTAACTGCTGCATGGCTGATGCAATAGCTATAGCTTATGAATCCTTGGTACATCTAGAGAACAAGAATTGTTGTGTCAGCTTACACTGCAAAACATCTAGACTGAACAGGAGCTTCTTCTCTCTATCCATAAGGCTGCTGAACTTGAATGCCAGGCATGACAGTGAATGTTAGATCAATATGCCTCTTGCTGTGGAGTATCATCTACAGTTATCACTCTGGTAAATTGTTTCAGTAACTGGTACAGTTAGCCTGATTTCTTATGCTGTTACATCCTGAATGTGCATTAGTCAGGAATGCATCATCACTCCATACATGTGCAATATGAACATCAGAATATATCATACTACAACTGATGAAGTGCAATATTCTAAGCAATTACGATGTGAAGTCATAGTCTTGCAGTACCTATTAGTTTAATATTGTCTAATGTCTTCCAGTCCAATTGTGGTAATTTATTGTTAATATTTTAATCATAACTGTATGTGCATTATTCTTACTGTCATTCAGACTGTGTGTTCATCGTTATGTCTTGCACGGAGACCAAAGGAACGTAATTTCATTCAGCTTGCACTGCTGTTTACATCTAATTGACAATAAAGTTTACTTTGATTACATCAGTGCTGTTGAAAACAGCAAGCAAAAGGAAGATCTCTTGCTTTTTTAACTGTAAAATCCAAACAGATAAGAGAGAAACAGGGCAGAAATACAAGGAAAATCTGGCACATCTTTAGTGAAACTTAAGTGTGTGCCATTATTTGGTGATTTCATTCCTCAGTGAGTTGTCAAAAAAGCACAAATTTTATGAAGAACAGACCAAAACTATGAGACAAAAATCTGGACATTCTTTGAAAATCTGGATAGCTGAGATGTATTCCTTTACAACGGGCATGCTGGTTGGTCTGTCCAATCAACATGGATGTTTTTGAGTAATTATTATCTAATGTTATATAATAATTTATTATTAATAATAATATGCTCAGTATATAAGGTAGCTTGTAAATGTGTTCAGTTTAAGTCTTGAAAGGCAAAATGACAATCCGCTAAATTAATATTAAAATGCTTTATTTTTTGGTCTTGCTTATTTGATTTTTTGAGCAGCCTAGGTAAATATACATATGTTGACTTTGGCCTGTGTTTGTTATAGCAAACTAAGCCATCTGAAACCTTTTATAGTTGTTTTGAGTTGATGGGGACTCTTCTGTTTGGACTGTCACCTAGCCTATCCGGTTTAAAGGTAGGTTGTGGTCTTTTGTGTGTTGGATTTGACTCCATGTCTGTGTCCTACCCTGCTTCATTTTTCAGCGCTAGGATTAGATGCAAGATGTTTCTTAGACAGTGATATCCATATTCCAGTTCATGTAGTGGCCCTCTCCCAGGCTCTGACCTCAGTTTCAGGATCAAATGTGTCCTTGACCCCAGGGATGTGGCACCGAGGGTACTACAGCCTTTTTGACTTTGAGCTGGGTCAGTGCCAGGTGCTGTTTGGTCTCAAGTCTGACTTTTTGAAAGTTGAGTACTTTGGCACTGAAAGTTTTTCATTCTGAGCTGAGATTTTTTTTTTGACTGTGGTAATACAGTCAGTCAGTGGACAGGGTTGTTGCCCCCATTGGGAGCCTGAGAACTTGGATCCGGTTTCAGTGGTTTCACCAGTACTATCCTAGGATATGCTTTTGGATTCTATTTTTTTTCTCTCCCTGATTTTGGTGTACCTTCTTGCAGACAGCAACTGAAGTTTGAATTCCTGCCATTTGTGGCACTGCTACCCATTAGTTAAATATGTAAATTTATTTTGAGGAGATGTACATTTTACAGTGAGGTTGTCGGATGGAATAACTTAATACTAGATATCGTAGAGTTTGTAAATTTAATGTACTATGCAAGAACATGTAAAAAATGTAATCCAGGCTGGCACAAAATTTGTGACAGTATGACCAAGGATTTTTCTTACAGTAGGCATGAATTTCATCTACTTCCAGACATGCAAGAAAGAGAGAGAAACAGCAGAAACTTTTTATCTGCCTTGTGACAGAGAGCACATGACGAGAACCTTTGGACCTTCCTTATGGAAATGAGTAGACATGACCAGGCTTCTCAATTTGTCCTCTGTTGTGTATATTTTTATATTAGTCATAGAGTAGGCTGGACTTGCAATGCATTGCGTAACAGTTAAATAGTTAAAATAATAGCACAGAATAATCTTAAGTAATATTAAACCTTGGATGTCATTTGAAAGTATCAAATCTGTGAGTGATATCGTTAACACACTACTGGTTTACCAGATTTCTCTTCACTGAAGTGTTTGTATCAATGGTCTTAAACTTTACTTTCCATGTAGGTGCGAAACCGTCTCTGTTGTCCTGCTAATAGATTGCATATAGTCTAGTGCCTCTTAGTTATTTTCTACAAATTTCCACATTCCTGTTATTGAGCACTTAAGTGTGGCATAACACTTTTTCCTTCAGAGGCCTTAGTCTGATTACTTCTCTGTTGTTTTGTTGGAGGGCATATTGACGATGCTTTTTGGTGTTTTTTGTCATCTTTGTAGATATCCCTTCCTTCTTGAGGCCCTGGCCCCATACCTTACCTTAGTTTAGGCTAAGTCTTGTCTTCCCAAGACTCAACATTGCACTACTTTTAGGATGTCCTTCACTGTCACATCTATTCCCTGGTTGCAAGCTTTTGCCTTAAGAGTTCCCACTTTTCATTCAGAATATTATTTATTTCCCCAATAGCCACATTGTTTACAGTCTGATAGCCTAATATGAACTGGATTTGATTGTTGGGGACTCTGGGTCTAGAAGTTCTCTTCTATCATATATTCTTGAAAGAGTTTTAATGTAAGTTTTCACTTTCATCGCGATACATTTGTGAGTCAGATATCTCCAGTTTAGGTCCTTCTGAATCGGCTGTTTTTTGAGATGTTTATAATAGCCGAAGTCCATTTTTTTTCTTCTGGCGATGCTAACTGATGGCCATTAGAACAATCCACACTTCAAGTTTTGCTTATGGACTGTCCTGTAGGTAAAAGAAGATGGATTGGGACCAATCACAGAGAAGATTATTTGCTTAACATAATGACAGATGTGAATGACTAGGTTCATATTCATCTACAAGCCCGCCCTCCTCCTCCCTGCCTTTTAGTCCACCATTGGAAGTTGCCCTAGAGAGCTTTTATCTCCTCTGTTAGCCTACATAGAATGAAGTACAAGAAATTTAAAAAAAAAAAAAAAAAAAAAAAAAAAAGGTCCAGAAAGAGGTCCTTTCATGTACAAAATTGTGGGAAAATGGGAGGAATGAAATGGCCTGGGAAAATTTTAGATGCCAAGCTGCCGAAGTCCTGTCAGTCTCAGGTCTTATGGTAAGAGGAGAATGGATTTGGTTCTGTGCATCATTTTAGCCACTCTGCTATTGTATCGTACTAGGGATCAGGTTAATGAAGCTTTGTAGTAGGTCATGCTTCACCTAGTTCAACTTGAGTTGTCTTTTTTTTATTGTGTCAAAATCATTGTGAGAAATAACCACATAAATGTCCAGCAAATGATGCATGCATGCAATTGTGTAGCTTTGCTTATGTTCTAGTTCATCACAGAGTGGTTTTGATGTTTTTTAGGAGCTGACTGACTTGCAGCGGGATCCACCAGCACAGTGTTCAGCAGGCCCAGTTGGTGATGACTGTAAGTATGGGATATAGTAATAAACCTCCTCCTGCTGGACAACATTTAGAATTTCCTGCAACCAGATAATTGATTCCTTTCAGATGTTTATCTTTGTTTGGCCGATCAGATGTTAGAAAGGACAGATGCTTATGCCCAAGAGCCATCTAGTTTTATACCATGTTTAAATAAGTAGTTTCCTGCTGATTACAGTGGTAATTTACATGTGGTTTTCTATGAGAATTTTTATTTCTGCCTTTTTTTCTGCATTCTGGGTAATACTGCATTCTTACATTTTTCCAGAATTTTAAGTTTTCCTTTATTTCTGTCTGAGAAGTAAAACAATTTCCATTTATTCCTGTTTATCTTTAGGATATTACATTTCCTTTTCCTTGTTTGAGTAAAATAAATGTTGTTGATTATGAATTGCATATTTCTGTCAGCAAATGTATAGATACTATTTTTATTCAAAAAGGTTATCCATATTTCTGTTGCCAGTTCTTCTGCATATCTTGCATTCTTGGTACTTTTTATTTCATACTGCGTTTTCATTTTTCCAATACATCAGTGTATGCCTGTATATGCTGTGTCTGAAGCACATTTCGCCATTTCTACCATTATGCAAGGCGGCATTTGGAAATTATCATGACTGTTGGGCCACAAACACAATAAAATGATTACAGGGCAGCACACTGGTTTGTGTAAGGTGTTTCTGAACTGTCAGGGATATGATTCAATATAGCAGGAGATTTGAAATGTTAATAACGGAAGTCCTTTTCTGGAGAACAGGATGCCTTCATTTCCATTTCTGCTTTCCAGTGAAACTAACAGTATTTCATGTATAACTTTCACAACCAAACCATTACAGTCTTGTATATTAAGGGTTGCATTGACTGCAGGACTGCCTCTATAATGCAACTGTGTATAGAAATTTGAAGATTAGGCTTATAAGAATAAAACAAATTGTCTGGTGCTGCGGCACAGACAGATAAAACCATGACTGCAACACAGGATCAGTTACCTTCCCACATGTTGGAGGAGATGGTGTAAGGGTGTATGAGAGTGAGCAGGGAAAGCCACGTGTTCGTGTTCTGACACCGTGCAGAAATGTGCAAGTGCAGCACAAAGGGCCAGTGATGTGTTTGCCTATCAAGCAGAGCAGTTAAATGTGCTGTATGCAGCATTTGGAGCATGTACCAGGAATGTGAATGTTCCCACTGGGACTGTGTGAGGACCAGGGTAGTTGAGGCCAGGGGATAATCTTGACTATCTCCTGTGGATATGTGCTTGACAGCCTCCTCTCGACTGAACTGTCACAGTGACCCTCAAATTCCCTATGGTATAGGAGCCTCTAAGCAAATTCCCTTTGAAAAATGGAGACCCCACCATCACCATAGTTAATGATTTGCCAGTGAATTTAAACTGATCTGTGCACATCAGTATACAGTGCATAAACTGCTGATCCAGTGTTTCTCCCCATTGGGTGATATTTTCACCTTTTCAGCATTAAAAAAAAAAATTAAAAATTACTTTTTAGTAAGCTGATCCCACAGAGTGTAATTAGTGAACTTTAACCCCTGTGGCATCAGTATAGGTGAAACCAAATGCACGACTTTAATGGTTATAGCACTGCTCATGCTCACTGATGCATCCATTAAAGTCTGTGGGCACACATCAAGCTAATCCTAAGGTGATGTCACCCTGAGGTAGACTAAATTTATTTTTACAGTGGTTTTTAATAAAAAAAAAAAGTTTGCAAAGCCTTTTATTAAAATATGGTCAATTAAACGTAAAGAATAACAGAAATTTTAAATGTTTTGCAGTCATTAACTCCTCGGATGTTGCAAAGTAGATTGGAACATCAGCAAAACAACTGTGTAGGTTTAGAAATGGGTGACTGTGCTGTAAAGGTGGGATGATCTTCAGCACATATGGGAGGCAAAAAGGCTAGGAAAAGAATAAAACTAATAACAGAGTCAGTTGGTACAGAGAACTGAGTATGGGGTGCCTTATTTGTCCATAGTGGTGACTCCTAGGAACTTTTGAAGCCATTGCGAGGAAACTCATTTTAGAATGGATTTTTCCCAGAACAGCTTACTTTCTTCTGAAGTTTTATTTTTATATATTTTCTGTGTTATAACATGAGTAGTGCTTTAATCAACAAGAACAAATTTCAGACACTGCTGGGTTGACAATAATGTCACAAAATTAGAGAAGCAATAAATGCAACACAGCAGTATAAAGTATGAAAAATGATAACATCAACTAAGTAAAGTATCAGAATAAAATGAAATGGAAGAGATTAAAAATTCATTAATAAGTTTGAAGAATTGTACAACAAAATAATAATAATCCTTAGAGCAAAGTACAAATTTTAGTGTTAAATAAATGGGAAGAAGAGCATACACAGTAGACTACTTTGAGAAAAGGTATTTATGCATTAAGAGAATGAGAAAAGCTGGTGTGGCTTATCCTTTCCCCGAGATGAAGAATAAACATAAAACTAAATTCTAAAGTGCTCCTATCTTTTTGGACGACAAAAGAGTTCCAGGCTTTTGAATGTGACACTGACAAAACATGGTTAGAAGAGATAACTATAGATCGTCTAAGCAGTACATGAACCCGTCAAAAAATAGTGTGTGTGTATGTGTAAACTTTTAAATACAACCTTCGGGCTAGAAGGCATGAGGTTTGAGAAAGTTATACCTGTGAACCCTAACTGATGCTCATTAACAGCTGAAGTGTTTTATTGTGTAACTCACAGACGTACATGAAAAGGAGAAAGGCAGCATTCATGTATGCTGAATCATTACATCTTTGTTTGCTTACTTACATCATTATAATAACATACACACAAACAAAACACACACTTGCGTTTGTGTGTGTGTCTTATCAACCACAAAACTGTCAGATGAGTGAATGCAAAAAGAGCAGTCTTTTTATATCAAATCTAAAAGACTGACTTAAAAAGAAAAAAAAAAAGATAAAAAAAAAAAAGGATTAAAAAACAGTAATTGTTGCAGGGGGCAAGCCCATCTGCACCATCACACACCCTACTAATTATATATACCAAATCCAAGATCACACAACAGTGAGGTAAGGGCAAATACACAGACACAACTGTTCCATGATCTCACAAGGAAAGCAACCGAAAGGCTAAAAAACAAGCTTGTGAGAGCATTCAGTCTTGCTGCCACCAATATAGTGTATATGTATTTGTAATTCTGCGTGTGTGCGCGCGCACACACCTATGTGATGTAACAATGCACAGTTAGAGGAAGCTGCCTTGTTTTGCTAGGTGTCCCTTTGCAAATGTCTGTAAGTGACAACTTTCATAACTTTATTGCATATTAGTAAGCAATTTATTTTTCAAGTTTATTGAAGATATTTTTAGTGGGACTTAATAATTTGTTTTGTCATGTTGCATTATAAAGTAGGTGGAATATAAATAGAAAATTTGTTTGCAAGGAGTAAAATAAATGGGTGAGTTGTAACAGAGAAGAGTCTTGTATCTAAACTACCATAACCCTCTGCATTGCCTTGAAAAACAAATGAAACTGATTTCCTTCCTTTCTAAAGATTTTAATAGGTAGGCAACGTCGCTCTTCTTATGTGCATCAAGAAGATGTTGAGGCTTGGGTGTTTGTTTAAGAAGCTTATTGTATACAAATACATCAGGATGGATGGCAGGAATATTAAACTTAAGCAATCTAATTAACTGACTACATACTTGCATGCTCACGCTTTGGCTGCTCACTCAAAATGGCACTCTTGCTTGCACATGCTCAGTACTTACATGCACTGCTGACTCACTGGAAAGCCTCTTAAAGGTATATCACACACACACTGATCTACATCCTCCCTGTTTACTGAGCAGTCTCATATAAACAACAACATTTCAGTAGGCATGCAATTATACAGACATTAATAAAGAAAAACAGTCATGTCCAGGTTGCTATGTATCTGAAAGTAGGTTTCGAGATGTGGCCTGATCTCATGACATAATAGTTAGGACTGGTTTTAGCAACAAAGACAATCACTGGTGAATGTTCTGCTTGAGGAGTTTCAGGGATTTTCTCAGGAATGGATATTGCTGACTGTATGTTCTCTGGAACAGGAACATTGGACAACTCACTCTGACAACTAGAGTCTTTATCACAGGCAAGATGCTGTAACACTGGAACATTGGACAACTCACTCTGACAACTAGAGTCTTTATCACAGGCAAGATGCTGTAACACTGGTTCAGATACTGGTAGAAAATGCTTTGTGTCATCTGAATTCCACTCCTTGTGATTCTACAATGTACGATCTTGGCTGTTGACACAAACATTTTACAAATCCAATGTGATCAAAACCTTTTGACATCTGCATCCTCACTATCTCCCCTTTCTCTGAAGAACAAAGCGTTTGCTGGTTTTATCATAGGAAGACTTCTGGGACAAACACTTTTTCAACAGTTGGGATTTTACTGCTTTGTTGTTAGCACTTGGAACCAGTAAATAACTACTGATTGTAGTGTGGTTCTGGTTTGTCTCGACATAAGTCTCTGGGTAGGTAAACAAAGATGATCATCACAAAGAATATTTCAGATTTAACAAGTTGAGAAAACATCGCTATTGTCACGTCTGGATTTCTCTGACGTTTCTGTATCTTACAAATGCTGTACCAAATGTGGTTAACAATGAAGATTTTCGGTCAAGCAAAATTTGCCAAAATTAACTCTCTGCATCTAAGACAGAAAAAACAGTGGCATTTGGCATGGGGGCAGCAACCTCTTCAACTGTGCGCATTGGATGATGAGGCCTTTTTAATGCTTTGTTCAAATTTCTTGGATCATTACATATTCTGATATCATCTGAGCTTTTGTTATGAGATAGCTACTACCATGGAGGATACCCATTCAGTAGGTTCTTCTACTGGACAAATTACTCCAAGCTTCACCATTCTGTCTAGCTCGTCTTTGATCCTGTTCTGCATAGCTACTGGAAATTCCGTGCTGGTCTGATAACTTGGCTGACCTCTGGGTCTAACGTCATGGAGTACACAAAAGGTAGTTTGCCTTGTTTTTTCTGCAAAAATGTCAGCGTACTCAGAAAAAAAGTTTGGGCAAAATTTGAGCTGTTGTCATGCAGCCTTACATGGTGGACTTCTTAAGCGAAAGCAGTCCCATTTTCAAACGGTCCCTGAGGCCTAATAATGACTGCACATGTCTCTTGACTATGAAAAATTGCAAGTCAACTGTTCCCAGCAGAGTAACATGAAAGCACTACTGAGCCCTCGGTTTGAATCTCCTCACCACCATAAGCAGCAAGCTTCTAAATCAAGTAGTTATGTAGATTTTACTCTAGCAAATGTTTCTGCTGAGATAACATTGCACTTTAAGCCGGTATCTACTGTGAGCTCTACAGGACTCCCATTAATCCAGACAGTACAAAAAATCCCATTCTTTGCCCACGACTCTACTGCATTGACTGTTTCACCAAGCACAGACACACCATCAACATAAAAAGTAGGATTCCAGCTTTCTAATTGATCAACTTCCCTCTTGGAATGCACTCTTTTAATAAAAGAATGTGCCTTATTTGATACATAGAAACTTTTGAAATGATTCTACTTATTGCAAGAATGACACTGCTGACCAAAAGCTAAACACTTTTCTCATTTGGGTTTGTGATTTCCACCACAATTACAATAGTTGACTATGAAGTCGGGTGGGGGCGTGTGTTTTGACTTAACTGACTCACCCTTTTTCTTCACAGAGCATGCTCTGGAATTTGCTGGAAAGACTCTGGGTTTCCCAGGGACTGGTATAGGACCTGGAGTAGCTGCCATGTGCTTGGGCCTTTTTATTTTAACCACCTGCTATATACTATCAACATGAGCTTTGTCACTGTGCCTTCCACTGCTATTCTCATTTGTAAGCATACTTGTATGCTTTTCTGTAAGCTTGTTTATCTGACAAATCTCAATGGCCTTATTTAATGTCACATCACAGCCTCAAACCAAAATCTTCCTCACTGTATCATTATTAATACCACACACAAGTCTGTCTTTCTCAAATCACCAAATCTGCATGTTTTAGCCTTATTTCTCAAGTCCATTATATATGCTGCAAATGTTTCACCAGGCTTTTGATCCCTTGTGCAAAGTAAATGCCTTTCCATTGTAATATTTGTTTGGGGCTTACACATTTCCCTAAATTTACATTTTAAGCACTTGGGGTCTTCCCTTATTTCAGCTGGTACCACAGTGTGGCGGTCTTCCCACTCCCGCGCAAACAATAGCAGGAGCATACACAAATGAATGCTCTCTTTCAGTGGCCTCTGAACTAGCTAAATTAAGCAGAATAAATGCCGTTGTACACACGTCTTTGTCAGAAAAAGCAACCTGTATGAAAATATATTCCTGCTCAAACACATCAATTTTCTGCAGTATTGTTATCAAACATATGCAGTGCAAGTCTGTGAAATCCTTCTGCCATGCCCACAGATTATAGTAAAATAATGCAGTATGGCCCTTGTAGGTATGTATGAACATTCACAAACATTAGCTACTTGTAATAATGATCAAATACACAGTACGAAATATGCCTTGAAATAACTGCACTTTGCAAAATATGTTTTGAAATTACTTAACTTTGCGAAATATTCTTTGAAACGACTTTACTTTGAAATACCTGCAGTGTAATACTACACACACTTGCAAACACTTTGCACACTTCGGGTACTTTGAATAGCTTTAGTTAATACAAAAAAAGCAGCACATACTGAAAAAAATATGGTAGTTTTCCCATTTTTGTACATTTTACACAATTCGGATATTGTTTTCAAACATTTTCATAATTATTTTGAATATTTCTATAAGTATGTCACAGGTTTGGACATTTCAATTAATAAGAAATTTGTTCTGAGTGCTTCATTTTATATTTATAGCAAAAGAAACCATTTAACAAGTTTTAGTACCTGGAATTTGTTTCTGACCTATTTTGCGAGTCGTTTGAGCAGTAAGGATGATCCACTCCTATATATTCCTCTAACTTTAACCAGTTGCATCATGGCTGTAACTCTGGATCCGATTCTGACACCATGTCACTCTTCTTATGTGCATCAAGAAGACGTTGAAGTTTGGGTGTTTAAGTAGTTTATTGTATACAAATACATCAAGATGGATGGCAGGAACATTAAACTTAAATTAACCATCTAACTGACTACATACTTGCATGCTCACACTCAGGCTGCTACCTCAAAATGGCATTCTTGCTTGCACGTGCTCAGTACTTGTCTGCAATGCTGACTCACTGGAAAGCTTCTTAAAGGTACATCACACACACTGATCTACAGGCAGGTACTATAAAGCAAGGTAAACAATGTAATTTGCAGTCTGACCAGGTTGATGACATTACAGGCCACAGTGTTTTGTTTGTTTGTTAATAATTTTGTATACGTTTAAAATTTGTTGGCAAGTGTAATTTACCAATCCAGAATGGACCCATTTCAGATTTGTAAAGCAGGTTTAGTCGTGTATTTAGACGCATTGGTTATACATATCAAATTCAGCAGTCAAGGTATTTGAACAGTCAGAAGTGCAAACTGACATAGGTTTGATTCTTGAGTTTATTGCAGTTAACAAAGAGGGTAGTATTTGTACACATCTGTTTTAAGGAACTGTGCAATAAATGAAGTTGTAAAGTAGCAAACTGATTAGTGTTGTTGCTCAACTGTATCTGGTTCTCCAGTTTAGGTGCTGGCTGGGGTGCCTTCTGTGTAGAGTCTGGTTTGTCCTTGCTTTGTGTGCATGGTTTATTGCTGGGTACTGTGCTTTACTCCATCCCAAAGACATGCTGCAGGTGATTTAACAATCCTTTGGTTTGAATGTAGGATTGTGTGCATCCTGCAGTGGACTGTTGTCCCATCTAGCATTACTTTGTCTGCCTATACCCAGTAACTGTAGTGATTGGCTTCACTTCCGTCATGAATTTGAGGTGGATAAAGCAGGTGTCAGAGAATTAATGGATATCAGGAAGAAGGAATTAAGAATTGTAGTAGTTGAGAAATGAGGCAGTAGGTTAGGTAACACCGTCCAAGGTGCTGAAGTAGTTGAATGTGCAAATATCTAAATTTGGCAAGTTCTCTAAGACAGGAAAGGAACAAATTCCATGTTCCAGGTCCTGAAACTGAGAATGAATGGTGAATAGAATGGAGCCTGTGTTGGTGTTACTGAAATGGCTTCACTGGCTTGTGGAATGTTTTGCTGGTGGCAGTATCACATAGAATCTTATGCTCAGTTTTAAAACTACCTTCAAGAAGGTCTGCTTGTTTTTTAACAGGAAGCAACTTAGCTTGGCTGTAGAACTTGGCATTGATTTATCTCTGTGAAGCACCATGTAGTAATTATGTTTTTATTGTGGTTTGAATTCTAGTTTTCCTTTTTTGGAGATGGAAGCAATGATTGGGAGGGACCATATTTTAGTTGTACAAGTCATATACATCTGTCATGAGCATTATTGTTCTAAGGGGATTAAACACGAGATCTGATGTCAATCTTCATTCATTCTTGATTGATGGGTTCAGTTCCAAACTCTCGGAACCGACTTGGCTGTGTTATACATAACTCGTGCCAGCCAACATCTCTTGAGCTAAGGCTCTACCCACAATGCCCGTCTTTCCATTACCTCAGATCTTGTTTGCCACTTAGAAAATTGGATGCTTCAGCCAATGCTCTCAGCTAAGTGTTTTAAGATTTCTATTTTTTCATTGTTTCTAATAATAATTGGTAAAACTCTTGTTGGATGGTTTTGCGACCTGGTTTTTGAGTGAGTGACTGTTTGTTTTTCCGACTATATTTCTACCCACCTTCTTTTTACCTTTTGGTAACTCGTATTACTATTGTTGGTAACAGGCCTCCTCCCCTTCTTTATTACCGTTGGTAATATACCATTGTTGGTATCCTCTTTCCCCCTTTCTCCCTTTACCCGTTTGGGTATTTTCTCTATACCATTGCTGGTATATCTGTAAAAAAGAAAAATTCCCTTCTCTTTCCTCTTTTATGTATGGTGTATCCTGGATCCAACTGTTTTTTTGGATATGGCAGAGAAGCAAAAGGAGACATCCAGATTCAAGCAGTGTCAGGACAGTAGCAGAAAGATGCTCAATTCTGATGGGCATCTTTCTTGCGTGTACTGCTTGTATTATTTGTCTGGGCTTTAATGCCTGTTCTTTAGTAGAGAGGTGCAATAAGCTTATCTTAAAAGGCTTATTGAAATGTCCTTTTACTGAAGCCCTATCTAAGGCAGAGACTTCAAAATCTCCTAAACCAGATGTTAAGAAAAGAAGCCACTCTGTGCCGACTTTCCCTTCAGCACATGAAGCAAAGTCCCAAAAAACGCAGGTTCTGATGGTTTCTTCAGAACCAAAAGCCAAAGTACTGAAAGTGGCAATATTATCGCCTCCAGCACCAAAAACTGCTAAACCCACATCGGTGCCATCAGTCATTGAACCGACTCAGATGCAAACCTCTTCGGCGCTGATTACCTCTTCTGCAGTGACAATAGTTTCTGTTCAGCCACCACTGTCCTATCATTTGGTTCCACATTCCCATTCCATACAACAGCCTATGGTGCAGAAAGTCGATCTGACACTTATTCCCAGGAATAGATATTCCTCTTCAGTAGACCCTTTTTTGGGTCAACAACCAAGCCCATTTCTTGTTAGGCCTGGGTCCCCTTCAGGAATGTCAATCCATTCCTCCAAGAGTCTCACAGAATTGGACGTAGTCAGATTAGTAGATCAGCTTTTGGCAGACAGAGGCCTCCCTGCAGCATCACAAACCTCTTTTCCACCTGGAGTCAAGGCTTATTCTCCAGCGACTCCACCAGTTTATCCTCCTTCAACCTCCATTTAGGACTTGGAGCCCCCCACTTCGTTGCTCCTGGTGCCAACTACCTCTGTGCTGATGGTGGATTTCACCTCTGTGCCGGAGTCGACTCAGTGGTCTTCTGCTCCTTAGGTTCCATTCCACACCTGGGAGCGTGGTTTAGCTGTTGGCTCCGATATCCTTGGACCAGTTCCGGTGGTTTCCATGGTGCCGTCTATGGTTTTCGGGGCCATGGTAGTTTCAATCCCTTTCTCTGCTGCTACTCTGGGTGATGGCTTGTCGGAGCCGGGTGTGACCCCGGTTCTGCGGTGCTTTCTTGGTTCTGAGCTCCCATCCCTCTTTGGGCAGGCCTGCCTTACAGATTATGGAGAGAACTTTGGTCTCATCAGGCTTCCAGCTGGTTCCATCCTTGTCAGAGTGCCATATATTTGTTTCCTCTGGTTCGCAGCTGTCACAATCTGCTGTGTCTGGACAGTGGGCACAAGAGCTACAAGAAACCGCAGTTCAGGGTCTCCCCTCTTCTGAGTCCTCCTCAGAACCTCCCCCTGAGGAGCTACCCCATAAGAGGACGTGCAAGAGGAAACACGATGAAGGGGAAGGGGTCCCCATGGTCGCCCCCAGAAGACGTCTCTTTTGGAGACATCCTGGAAATATTAAAATAGAGGGGTGATTGGAAGTCCTCAAATCCATCCTCCAAGGAATCTGTGTTCTTGCAACCTTTTCATGCCTGCGCTTCTGGGTCTTGGGTGACCCGTCCGCTGACAACCTAGTTAAGTTGATCGTTCAGCGAGCGTGGAAGGTTCCTGACTCCATAGAGCCTATTCCCCAGAGACTAAATAAGATTCTTTCAGCACTAGAAGATCAGCCCCATTGGTCTAAGGGTGTAGCAGTGGATGCCATGTTGGTGGCTGTGGCCACCATAAAGGAACTTGCTGAGGAGAGTTCAACTGTCCATCCTCCTAACCGAGAGTCTTGGATGATGGCCAGATTTGGGAAGCAGGTCTTTGCTTCAACGACCTTTGCTATTCAGTCCTTGAACTTCTTGGCACATTTTACTAAACTCCAAAGGGATCTGATAACTGAGCTTTCAGACACCCTTGCAGGAGAGTGTCTGACTGGGTTTGAGATGAGGTTGCCTCTCCGCTTGCCACCCTGGAGTCAATCTCAAATTCTTCCATGTGGCTTATTGCTCATACAGCCGAAGGGACATCTAGAGCAGCGTGTACAGATGTTGCCATTAGGTGACATGCTTGGATGCACTTGTGTGATTTCACGGACAGTTTAAGTCTTCCTTTATCAAAGCTCCTGTTGATGCTACTTCCTTGTTTGGCCCAAAGGTCACAGACGCACTAGCCAGGTATGAAAAAGACAAAGACCCTTTCTGCTGTGGGTGTTTTGTTTTTCTTCTCCACAACGACCTTACTCCAGGAATCCGAGGAGTGGATTAATGTGGTTCAAGTAGACCCAAGGGCCTTTTTGGGACACACATGACGAGTATTCCATCCGGGGCAGAGGGGGGAATTCTTCTGGAAGACAACCCCCTCCCATAACAGTGGGGGTTCGTGTAACCAGGGCTCCAGAGATTCCTTTCCTGGACAACCCCATCAGCTCTCCTGAATGGAGGTCCAATTGCTTACCTCTGGAAGCAGTTTAGGGAAGATTCTCTCTGCACCATTCAGCTTGGCTTACAGTAATCTCAGACACCTGGGTGCAGAAAATAATAACCACAGGTTACCACATTCCCTTCAGTCTTTTCCCAAAGTCACAAAAGCGAATCCCCGATGTTCCACCCAGTCAGAGGGATCTAGCAGCAGTAGAGATTCAAAAGCTGCTTTTAAAAAGAGTCCTCCAAATAGTCCCATGATTCATGAGTAAGAACTTTTTATATAAGCACCCCGAACAGACACCACACTGGCTTACAATAGGGAAAACAATGCTCTTACTTAAGAGTGAACTTGCAAGCTACCCTAAAAATTATAGACCAATAACTTGCCTTCTGACAGCGTATAAGCTATACACGGGAACTGATGCTGACACAGTTTATAGTCCTTTAGAAGAAAACTCAATTATGGCAGTAGAACAAAAAGGCAATAAAAGAAAGTCATATAGAACAAAGGATCATTTGTCGTTAAATAAAGTTATAGTGAATAACTGTAAAAAGGGGAAGAATCTAAGTATGGCATGGATTGACTACAAAAAAGCATTTGATAGTATCCCACATTTATGGATAAGAGTGCAAATGTACAAGATACACCTTACACTAATTGATTGACTACATTACAGTAACCATGAAACAATGGCAGACCACTTTGCAATTAAGCCATGATAAAGGACATATTATTATCCCAGGGATAAAAATTCAAAGGGGGGGATATTCCAGGGTGACTCCGTCACCTTTGCTGTTCTGCCTTGTTATTAATCCATTAAGCTGTTTACTTAACAGCTTAGACCATGGCTACAATTTGGCTCCTAGAAAACAGCAAAGTCTAATGACTTCTCATCTTCTCTTTGTTGATGATTTAAAACTGTATAGCTCATCAGATGAGGAACTGAAAGCACAGCTGCAGGTTGTCAAAGCTTTTTCAGATGATATTAGAATGTCATTTGGTCTTGATAAATGTGCAAAAGCAACCTTTAAAAAAGGAAAACTGCACCACCAGGAAAATATGAGTTTGGGACTAGAATGTGATATAAAAGAACTTGAGCAAGAGGGAGTGTATAAATAGTTGGGAATTGATGAAGGATTAACAATAAAACATGAACAAATGCGAGTAAAACTCACTAAGGAATACTTTAGGAGGCAAATTAATCCTGAGAACAGCATTGACATCTGGGAACAAGATCCAAGCTATAAATCAATTTGCTCTTCCTATCCTAATGTACAGTTTTGGATTGATTGACTGGCCCCAAACAAGTTTTGGATAGATTAGAAATTAAAACAAGAAGGGATGCTTTATGCTCACCAAATGATTTATAAAAATCAGTGTATGCCAAGATTATATATTCCCTGTGCTGAAGGAGGGCTGGGCCTCCTTGAAATTGATTACAATTATAGATCTGCAATTGTGGGACTCCACACACATCTACTGACCTCACAAGATCCAAATGTAGTGAAAGTTTTGAAACATAAGGAGAATAAATCTAAAATGACTTCTCTGCTTAATTTAGTAGAAGCATATTGTCAAAAGATTTTAATACTCTTAACATATTCTGGAAGAATCACGCAGATAAAAATAAGCAAAAAGGTTTATTTTACATGCATGGAGACATGCTACAAAGTACATGGTATGTCAGCAGTCTAATTTCTGTACACTTCACATGGGTTTTTTTACCCTTCTCAGCATGTACACAGTAACTGGTTACCAGACAAGGAATTTCAGTCAAGGCTATAAATTCACATACTGGAGCCTTAGATGGTCAGAGGTCAGTCACAAGATAAGCTTGTGCCTGGACCAATGTAACATCTGTGCATTCCTCTTTGGTCAGCAAATTCTTTACAAGAAAAACAGCTTATTTTAACTTACTTCTTTGCTTGCAATGCAATTTCACATTTTAACCCTTACTATACATGATACAAAGATGTTGAACACAAAGATTCTTACTACATTTCCCCCCTTACAACACTTTGTATCACCAGTAATACATTTTATTCATACAGGTTTTCGCATGACTCGTGTTCTGCATATTCAGAATAATAAGCTTTAGTTGCATTGGCAGACAATACACTTGATATTATCATTCGGATGCAAGGAATGCAACAACAACCCAACAGTAAGAATATAATGGCACCAACACATATAGCAATTAAGACATTCATAAGTACTGTTCCCCAATTTCCAAACCAATTTTGGAAAAAGTCAGTTAATGGATTCTGTCCTGGTTTTGTAAGTTCTGAAACTTGTTGTAGGATCTCCAGATGGCTGTTAATGTCATATTCGTTGTCTGGAATGAACGGACAGCACTCGCAAGTACCTCCTTTCGCCGCTAGGGGGAAGTTGAGCGCCATACGATTCTGCAATACTACAGTCCTCATTGCAGTTAACTCATCCGTCATCGATTCTAGTGCAGAAAAAGTTGCATTGCTCAGGGTTTTTAACAGTTTTCTGAGCTCCCAAATGGATTTTACTGTCCCATACTCTGGAAAAATACCAGCCCAGGAAATAACATAATCGCCCAAGTCCATGTGTGATAGCCCCTTGCTGCTACTATGGGCCAAATCGTGTTGATAGATCCAGGATGCATCAACGTTACCTACGGGATTAACAGGTTTATTAACAGCACGTACATTTCGTATTTTACCTTGGGGAAGAGAAAATGTATGTCTTATAGCTGGTGCTAAATAACCCAAAAAGCAACTGCCTGATCAATTCCTCGGTAACCATTTGTATGCTTTTCTACCACAGATAAAATAACAATTATTTACTTTAAGTGTAATATTGACTGGAACAGAGTGATTTCCTTTGTCTTGCAGCCCTTTAAACATTAGATCATACACAGTTAACATTTTTTCAAAAAAACTTGTGCCATTAATAAACCCTGTACTATTAACAAGCACTCGTTGCACAGTGCCCATCTATTGTACAGTTATGAATTATTGTTACATTACACTGACTCCATCCAACCTTACAGTTCCATTCTGGCGACCCATGAGGGGTAATGCTATTTTGTCCTTTAAGGCTACATTTGAAGTTTCAAATAGTAAATTAGTCCATGTATCATTTGCCCCCAAAGGGACTGTACCTAACATTAGACCACCATGTACAGTAGGGATAGCCGTGCATATCCAACAATTTGAAACATTAAAAGACAGGGCATATGCATCATCTCTCTTTACTTGGCTAGTCTTGTTTGAAAATAAAAACGGCCAAAACAGAAAAGTAACAATCACACTTATTAACAACAAAATTATTTTGGAATGCTTTTGTGGGAAGGACTGCTCCCTTCCGGTATTTTTCTGCATTGCTACAATAGTCAGATACTCATACAAAACAAGATTACTACTAATCAGTGTTCCTCAGGGGAACTCAAGTTTTTGTCCAGTTCAAACTGTTTTACCAGTTTACAGTGTGTCAGATGGATCCATGATGTTCGTTCTTTGATTCGGATTGCTGTAGGTGTTGCGATCAAAACCTGGTATGGACCTTCCCAATTTGGCGAGGCCCAGGTTTTCCTCTTGACAATTTTAATCCAAACCCAGTTCCCGGGTTTCACTTCCAGGATCCTGTTCTTCTGATCTGAAAAGCAATCATTCGTTAAAGAGGTGTTAGTCCTGGTCAGCAATTTCCTCATGTAATCTGCTATCTCTTCACCCCCCTCACGTTCTGCAGGCAAAAGATTTTGCCACTGCGGGATGTAATAAGGTCTCCCGTATAATAGTTCAAATGGTGTGACCCCTTTTGAGGTGGGAGTGGTACGCATGGACAGGAGTGCCAGAGGTAAGCAGTTTATCCAAGACTGATGTGTCTCGGCCATGAGTTTACGTAACTTGCCTTTGAGAATGCCATTATGGCGTTCAACCAACCCTGCTGACTGTGGGTGGTAGGCACAATGATATTTTAACTCGATCTGAAAAACGGCGGCCAACTTTTGAATAACTTGGTTTACGAAATGTGTGCCATTATCGGAATAGATGTGTGTAGGTAGCCCAAAATGAGGGATAATGTTATTTGTAAGGGCCTTGGCTACCGACAGTGCATCTGGGTGTGCTACCGGAAAAGCTTCAACCCATTTTGTAAAAGCGTCAATAATGACTAACACAAATCGCTTCTGTTGAACAGGAGTTAGTTCAATAAAATCCATGCAGATTGTGTGAAATGGATACGGAGGCAGCGGAAAAGCTGCTGGGGTGATCCGTACCCCACCACCATGGTATCGTGCACAAAGCAGGCACGGTAAACAAAATCGTTTAACGTATGCTATAAAGCCCTTGGTCCAGAAAATTTGCTGGATCATTTGAACCATAGCAGCAGGGCCCAGATGAGATGGGCCATGCGTCACTAATGAGGCATACCTAAAAAGGTTTGTTGGCAAGACATACTTATCATTTGGACCTACAAAAACTCCCTGCTTTTGAATAGCCCCATATTTAACCCATCGCTGTTTTTCCTGAACTGTACTAAGTTCCTGCATTACCTGTAAAGTTTGTAGATCAAATTTATCTGTAGGGTGAAGTTCCTTCTGTGTGGTCTCGAGTGCAAAGGTAGAGGTTAAGGCTGCACTTTTTGCAGCTTTGTTAGTCAGTGCATTTCCAAGTAGTACTGGATCCTTGGCATTCGTGTGTGCTGCGCACTTGCAGATGGCCAGTCCCCGTGGCAGTTGGACAGCTTGTAAGAGGCTAAGGATTAAATCCTTGTGGGTTATTTCCTTTCCTGAGGCCGTAACCATTCCCCTATTTTTCCATTGCTGTGCAAAGACATGGACCATGGAAAAAGCATACTGACTATCTGTGTAGATAGTAACTGCCTTATCCTTGGAGATGGTGCATGCTCTGGACAAAGCAATCAATTCGGCCGCTTGTGTGGACAGGTCCCTGGGGGGGAGGGGTTTTGCCTCCAGTACCTTAGTCTCAGTTGTGACTGCATACCCCACTTGTGTAATACCTGCCTCAGTCTTACGTGCTGACCCATCTACAAACAGGGTCCAATCTGAATTTGCCAAAGGTTGGTCCTTAAGGTCTGGTCTTGGAAAGACATTAGAGTGTATTAAATCTAAACACACTTGAGGGGCACCATCGTCAGCTGTAGGTAAGAGCGTGGCTGGATTAAGAGTGGTGCATCGCTCAATGGTCATGTGTGGTTTTGATAGTAACGTTGTCATGCAGGATAAGTGTCTGATAGGAGAGAGAAAGGTAACTTTATCCTGTAGTAGTATTATCGCAACAGAGTGCGGTACTCGTAAGGTAAGGTCATGAAACAAAACTAGGGTTGCAGACGCTTGCACAGCCTGTGCGGCTGCGACTAATGCTTGTACACAGTGTGGCAAAGATCGTGCCACTGTGTCCAATTTACTAGAATAAAAAGCTAATGGTCTCAACTTATCCCCATAAGTTTGCAACAGAACCAATGTCATAAAGCCCTGCTTACAATCTACTGTCTGAACAAAGGGTTTTGTATAGTCAGGGAAGCTAAGTGTTGCAGATCCTGCTATCGACTGTTTTACCCTAGTAAATGCCTGTATTGCCTTATCCGTCCATTGCAGCGCGTCATGTGCTGCCATGGGAAGTGCGAAAATAAGTTCCGAAAGTGGACTTACTTCCTCTGCATAGTTGGGAATCCAACTACGACAAAAATTTGTTATTCCTAAAAATGACATAATTTCTTTTTTTGTGCTGGGCATTGGTGCCTGTAAAATGGCTTCTTTTCTACAGTTATCTAGTTGTCTCCCAGCAATTGAAATGGTATAGCCTAGATACCGTACTTCAGTTTTACAAAATTGTAATTTAGATTTATTTACCTTATGTCCCTCTTTCGCCAAAAAATGCAATAACCGAATAGTTTCGGACTCGCAGACAGCCTCCGTGGGTGCAACCAGTAAGATGTCGTCCACGTACAATAGTAGATGACAGCCATGCTCTAGTTGAAACTGTGCCAGGTTTGTCGACATTTCTTGCGAAAAGATTGTAGGGCTTTCACAATATCCCTGCGGAAGTCATGTGTATGTGTACCGCTTGCTCATAAACGTAAAGGCGAACCAAAACCTACTATCTTCCTGTAGGGGAATAGAAAAGAACGCGTTACTAATGTCAGTAACAGAAAAATACTTATCCGTGGGAAGGATATAATTTAACAAAACAGATGGATCTGGGACCATAGGAGCCCTTGGCACTACAGCAGCATTTACAGCCTGCAGATCCTGTACCATTCTCCATGTCCCGTCCGGTTTCCTTACTGGGAACAAGGGTGTGTTACACGGTGAATCTGTACATAGAATTAAAACCCCAGCTCTCGGTAGAGCCGTGATCACTGGAAAAATGCCGCCTTCTGCCTTTTTACTTAATGGATACTGACGCTTATGAGGTCTAAAATCGGATTTTGGAGTTATTTTAACCTGTCCTGCTGTTTTCATTAGCCCAATGTCGTGCTGTCCTAGGGACCATAAGGATTTTGGTACTGACTAGTTTCAATTCTTCTTGTGGGGTCAGAAAGCATAGTCAGGATGGCATGCCTCCTGTCGGTGTTAACCGATCTTCTCGAAGATGTACCGTTGGTCTGGCCTGGGTCACCCAATTTAACTTCTGTACCTGAACCCCCTTACCTGCCAGCTGTTCCGGTGTCATCTTTGACCAATCTGTAACTTTTTTCCCAACTATATACCATGCCGTTTGTTCTTCCCTACTCACAGATACATGTGGGATTGAGGCATTTTGAAAAAGCTGTTGCATGTCTCTTGTGAGACTACAAGTAACTGCGGAGTTCCCTGCCCTGTCCCAATAAAGATTTTGTAATAGGATCCTGGTCATCTTGTGTTTAAAAAAATTGTTCCTCATACTTGGGATCAGGTCCCACACTTTTCCTGTAATACATTGTACAGTGTAGTTGTTTGGCAGCCTCTGGTAACTGAATAGCTGTACTATATTTGCTCAAAGCTAGGTTAGTTAACTCATTGGCCACGCTTTGTGGTCCTGTTTCGATAAGATCATTACTATACCAGTAATGTAAATCCCCTTGCCCTACCTGCAACATTTCATCCTGGATTTTCATACGCTTCTCCAAGATTCCTGATGCAGTTGGTACTGCTGCTATTCTAAAAACATGCATCAAATCCCTTCCTAATAAGTTAACAGGGCAAATCCGAGAGACAATCACCCGAAATCTAATGGCTTGATTAGTTTCAGGGTCCGTAAACCATAAAGGTTTAGATAAAGGTTCCTTATAGATGCGGCCGTCGGCCGCTTTGACTAACACATAGTCATCAGAAGTTACATCGGATGGCACTGCAGTGTGCTTCAGTAAGGTCCTAGAAACCCCTGAGTCACATAGAAATTTTACGTCCCTCCCTTCAACCAGTAATATGATTACCGGTTGCACTTCTAACTGCATAGTCGTAGCTAGAGCTGTCAGGCTAACAACCTGATATTCACCTTTTTCTGAAAAATCAGTTATCTCATGTTCCCATCCTGCACATTCCCTTTTACCTTCTTTATTCATATCCTCAAAATCATCCTCATTCTGTATTACTGACTCTTGCCAGTCGACCTCAGCACCTGGGTCCGGTTCGTCCGTGCTGCCATCATATAGTCATGCTGAACTATGATCTGGAGCAGCAGCGGATTTCAGCAATCTCTTGCGAAATGCCCCTTTTTACTGCACTTAAAACATTCCCCCCTCTTTTGTCTGCCTTCGTAATCTTCAAAATGTCCTACATTCCCTCTCCCTCTGCCTCTACCCCATCCCCTTCCTCTACCTCTGTTGGACGGAGCTTATATTAACATAAGTGTTCCATCCGCGCTCACCGTAAAGGTTTGAGCCTGTTTTCTTTTTTTTTTCCTCAAGATATTTTTCTGCATGTAAGGGGATATGAGTCTGTGGACAGGGTATGTACTTTAGCTTCTTTTTGTTTTTACTCTGATTTGTCTATACTACGGTTACGTAGTTCGAGTCTCCTCTGCTTGTTTTTTGTAAAACTACGGAGGGTATTTTTCCCTGCTTCTCTGCCCCTGTAAAACTACGGAGGACACCTTTTCTTGATTTTCTGCTTCTTTTTCCTGATACTGGGGTGGACCGACCATTTCTTTAGGGACTTCTGGATACAAGGGTGGGGCTGTCTGTTTACGACAGACAACAGATGTCTCGTCATCTTTTTTATGGACAAAAAATGCACCTTTTGCACTCGAGCCACCACTTTCCTTATTCGAAAATTGTTCCCTATGTCTCTTATTAGCTTCTTTTAACCATTTCTGTGCTTGAGGGAATCCCACCTTTACTTGATTTTTAACTTTGCCTCCTCGTCCCTACATAGATCTCTCACCAAATTTTGACATTCTGATCTATTTAAGTTACCACTAAACCCATAATTTGTCTTTCATTTTTTTATGTATTTTAAGGTTTTTTTTTTTTTTTTTTTTTTTTTTTTTGGATGTAATTTAAACATATATTCCTCATCTTCAGTCCTTTTATTTAAGCAGCCCTTACTAGCACAACAACTGCTTCCTATTCCCATTTTTCTTATTTAAAAGAAAAACTGTTTCCTTTTCCTGAGATCTCTACCGGTCTTTTGTAAAATTTAAACAAAAGAAATTCCATTATGACTAGTTCCCTTAAAAAAAAGTACTTTTATAAATGTAAAAGCTTACCTTACTGCGGATCTCCCCGTTCGTCACCGTCCCACGGATCGAATCTAAGAGTGACTGGCCTCTACTTACAACTTCTTTGTCGGAGGTCTTTCCGTTCAAGGGAGCCCGAGATTCGTTCTCCCCTCCTGTACAGGTTTTTCAGTCCCTCTTATGCGATTCGTACCGTGAAGAGGTGGCCCCACGTTCTTGTGCGCCAGAAATGTCAAAAGATTTTAATACTCTTAACATATTCTGGAAGAATCACGCAGATAAAAATAAGCAAAAAGGTTTATTTTACATGCATGGAGACATGCTACAAAGTACATGGTATGTCAGCAGTCTAATTTCTGTACACTTCACATGGGTTTTTATACCCTTCTCAGCACGTACACAGTAACCGGTTACCAGACAAGGAATTTCAGTCAAGGCTATAAATTCGCATACTGGAGCCTTAGATGGTCAGAGGTCAGTCACAAGATAAGCTTGTGCCTGGACCAAGGTAACATCTGTGCATTCCTCTTTGGTCAGCAAATTCTTTACAAGAAAAACAGCTTATTTTAACTTGCTTCTTTGCTTGCAATGCAATTTCACATTTTAACCCTTACTATACATGATACAAAGATGTTGAACACAAAGATTCTTACTACACATATCAACGTCAAGCAGGAATGGAAATCAAACCAGAAGTAGATAAAAACCAGGCAGCAACTGAATGTGCCAAAAAACAAAGAAGGAATATAGGGTGAAGGACCAGATGAGAAGGCAAGAAATGTGGAAAAAACATAAATATACTTGCAAGTATAGAAAACTTGTGGAAGAGCCTCATGTTCAAGAACAAATACAGGAATGGTTAAGGTGAGGCGAATTCAAACCAAGAAGTGGAAGGTTAATATTGGCAGCCCAAGATAGTGGGCTACATAAATGCTGGTTTACAAAGTCCATTGAACATGTGGGAGAAACAGACAAATGTAGGTTTTGTAAAACTGAATTGGAAACAGTCACACACCTTGCACTAATGGCAAAACGACTGTATACCGAAAGACATAATGTGGCGAGACTGTTGCACTGGGGATTATGCAAACGTATCAAAGCGGCTGAAAAACACTGGAAACATGAGCCACAAAGCATCATAGAAAATGATGAAATTTATATCACCTGGGATTACCCATTACCAACAGTTTAAAGGATAGATGCTAGAAAACCAGATATGGTGGTCCAAGAAAAGAAGACAAAAGTAGCACTGATCATTGAAATCGCCATACCCATTGAAAGTCATAAAATACCAAGATCTTGCTGGCAGAAATGAGTGCAATGTGGAAGAAAGATACCCAGACAGTTCTAATAGTAGTAGGAGCAACGGGTCTTCTAAAAATGAATTTACAATCCTATTTAGATAAGTTACCAGCCCATGTAACTCCATACGAATTGCAGGAGGAGTCATTACTGGACACATTGCGGGTGCTGCGAAGAGCACTTTTGACTGATCAAAAATTGAAACAATACTAATTTCATGAACTTTATAATCATACTTTGACTTTGAAATGGGGTCCATTCCAGTCATGGTATTAGAAACCGAAAAGACTTGGAGAAATTAGAAAAGACCAAATAGGATCTGGATTCTACTTAAGATTCTTTTTAGTGCCAAAAAAGACAGGGGACTTGGAGATCAGTGTTGGATCTCAGCCTATTGAACAAATTTGTACAACAGACAAAATTCTGGATGGTCACAGTTCAGTCTATCCTTCCATTTTTGCAGGAGAAGAATTGGATGTGCTCTATAGATCTTCTGGACGTGTATTACCACATAAAAATGGACAAACACTCCAGAAGATATCACCACTTCCGGCTAGTAGACTGTCATTACCAATTTTGAGGGCTGCCGTTCGATCTCACCACAGCCCCCAGGGTGTTCACTAAATGCATGGCAGTCATAGCAGTTCATTTGAGACTACAGGGATTCCGGGTGATTCCATATCTAGACTACTGACTCCTCACCGCTCCCTCCAGCTGTCTACTGCTTTACACCATAGACTGTTTTACATCTTGCCGAAACACTAGGCATTTCAGTCAACAAAGAAAAGTCACAATTGACTCCTACGCAGCATCTGGAGTTTATCGGAGCAAGGTTAAAATACAGTATCCTGTGTAGCCTCTCTTCCTATCTACAAACTGTTGAAACTAAGTTTGCAACTTCAGGTAGTCATCTCCTAAAACAAGTTCTGCTCATTTGGTACTACCGGCTCTGGGAACCATGGCAGCAACAGTAACGTTAGATGTTAAGTTGTCAATCTTGCCTTCATTCTTGCCAGATGGGTTCGGAGCCGAACCTCGGCTCCGACTCTGCCTATTACTAAAGCTCGAGAGCTATTTTCACCGGCTCGGGGCTATACTATGTCCCATAATGCTAGGCGTCATATACCCAGATCTCGTTTGCCGCTTAAGCTACGAGGTTGCGTTAGTTCCCCTAGCAAGGTATCCCATGAGGCTGCTTCAGTGACTCTTGGCATCACAATGGTCACTTCTGACACACCCCATGTTCCATAGTCTTGATAACAAATCATTGCAAAAAGGATTTATCGTAGTGGATGAAGCCAGAAGAGATTCTATGGGGTCGTCCCTTTTCTCCATCTGAGCCCAAGGCTGTAGTGACCACGGATGCTTCCCAGATTGTGGGGGCATTTTCTGGGGAAAACTGTTCAAGGCACTTAGTCTCCACAAGAGGCCAACTTGCACATCAACGTCCTAGAATTGAGGGCAGTGTTTTTTTAGCATTGCAAGCATTCCAGGCTGTCCTTCTTTCGGGGACAGTTGTAATCTAATCAAACAACATGTCTGTAGTCTGGTATATCAACAAACAGGAGGAACCAGGATCTACCCTCTGTGTCTGAAAGTTCTGATGATTTGGCAATGGGCAATCACTTCCAACCGCTTTGTGATAGCAATGCATATCCCGGGGAACTCAATTGTGATTGCAGACATACTGAGCAGATGTATCTTCCTGCCTCACGAGTGGTCTCTCAATCCCAACGTAGTGGTGAAGGTCTTCATCAGTGGGGTCAGCCTTTCTGCGACCTGTTCGCTTCTCTCATAAACCACAAATGCAGCAGCTACTTTGCCCTAATCTCTCTCCTTTTGCAGGGAATCCCAGAGAGATGCACTTCTTCTTGATTTGACCCCCGGGACTCCTGAATGTCTTTCTCCCAGTTTCTGAGGAAAGCCTAATGGTTGAGAAACAAGTGATTCTCATTGAACCTTACTGATCTCGTTAAGTCTGGTTCCCCTTTCTTTGACCACTTCCGGTTCACCGCCTATGGACTCTGGACCCAGCTCCTGACCTACTGTCTCACCCTCAAGGTTTGGTGCATCCCAGTCTTCAAAATGTCAAGCTGACAGCTTGGTTTCTCCAATTCCAGTAATTGCCAGGCAGAATAACTTATCCTCTCCAGTGCAAAAGATACTTCTAGCTTCCCATAAACCATCCACCAGGATGATTTATCTAGGCAAATGGAAAAGATTTTCAGTTTGGTTGTGTACAAACTGCATAGACAGTTTCTCAGTGTCAGTTGATAAAGTCCTGGAATATTTAGCTACCTTTTTCGAAATGGGTGTCTCTACATCTACAATTGAGGTACATTTGGCTGCCATTTCAAATTTTCATAATGGGTTTGATGACCATTCCTTAATGTCTCATAGTCTATGCAAAATTTTTCTTAAAGCCGCTCTGCATTTAAAACCCCCTTTCAAAGACCCTGTAGCACCATGGGATTTGACCTTAGTCTTACAATGTCCAGTTCGACAGGCCTTTGAGCCAGCAGCTACTTATGACCTCAGGTTTTTGTCTTGGAAGACACTCTTCCTAGTAGCTTTAACGTCTTCTAGGAGAATTTCAGACTTGCATTCTTTGTGTGAATCATCCCTATATCATTTTTCACTAAGAAAGAGTATCACTCAGAACCAATCCCACCTTCCTGCCAAAGTGGTATCAGAGTCTAATATCAACCAGTCCATAGACTTTCCAGACTTCTTCCCAAATTTTACAAAATAGAGGACTGTTTCCACAGGCAATTAAATTTGTACTTGGACAGAATGAAATCTTCTAGAAAATCAGGCCAACTATTTTTCTCATTTTCAGGACCCAGACTGGGCAAACCTGTATCAAAGATCACCTTGTCAAAATGGCTAAGAGACTGCATTACATTTATATACAGCCAAAATAAACTCAAGCTATCAACTACTGTTAGAGCTCATTCTACTAGGTCGGTTTCCACTTCAGCAGTCTTCCATTCCAGGGCTTCTATGGAAGATGTGTGCAGCTGCAACATGGGCCACTCCACATACCTTTATCGCTCATTACAAATTAGACATGGTCTCCAGGGAAAGAGCATCCTTTGGCTCTATGGTATTCCGGAATATCCTTCCTTAGGGTGGCCTAGGATCTAAAGTAGCTGGGGACTCTGTCCCATCAGTCAAGAATGAATAAAGATTGACAACATCAGATAAAGAAGTTATGTTCTTACCATAACATTCCATTTGTGTTGTCGATCTTCATTCTTTTTTGACATCTCACCCTCCTGCCTCCTCCAAAAGACTCCTGGAGGTTTGGACCTAGTCCTGGGATGTTATAGGTTTATACCTTAGGCTTCTGTATTTTCTTAACTGCTAGACAAACTTGATCTGAGGGAATGGGAAGAGAGGCATTGTGAATAGAGCCTTAGCTCGAGAGACTTTGGCTGGTGCAAGCTATGTATAACAGCCGAGTCTGTTTCGAGAGGTCAGAACCGAACCCATCAGTCAAGAATGACTCGACAACGCAGATTGAACGTTATGGTAAGAACATAACTTCTTTATTTTCAGAGCTCAGAAGAGTAGTTTGTGAATTTTAGCCTTGGTTTGTTGCGATTCTCAGGTATTTGAGATTGCTGTCGCCAAATAATGAAATCTTTAAAATGGCTAGTGGTATCTTTTTGCCTTTAAAGCGGTCAGAGGCCTGTTGGGACCATCCCAGTCAATAAAGTGTAAACAAATCAATCTCGAATGAATTTGAGATATGGCTTTATCGCAGAGATTATTGCTTTAGTTTTGTTTCAAGTTAATAAAGAAACCCTTCTCTGGTTACCACTGAGATATTTGTTCAGAAGAATTTCATGGTTATGTTTTAATAGTGATGTAGGAAGTTGAGGCTGTGGAAATAGCCATATTGTCTGCATGAAGAAATTATTTTGAGTTCAGAGCAGTCACTCACTGGGTTAAGTGGAGCTTTTTGATTTTGGTAGAGGCTTTGAGTGACAAGCCAGTTTTAATAGAGAATGAATGTTAAGAATGCAGCTTGGTAGCCAGTCAGGCACTTCTCGTCCATGTCCAGAGTATTTTAGTCTTAATAAAAGGTGTTGGTGATTAACCAGGTCAGATATCTTTGTCAGGTCTTTAAAAATTATACCAGTTAGGTGACCTTTGGCCATGCACTAATTTGTCAATTGCAAGTCATTACAGGGCATGTATTGCGCTCCTTCATATCCATAAAAACTTATTAATGTCTGGAAGGAAATGCCATATTTGTAAATTTATCATAGTGATGGATTGGTATCCTGTCCAGGATTAGTTCTGAGCCTTTTGCCTCTGAAGTTCCACTGTAGGCTGGAATCAGCATAATATGAGTATCATACGATGAATGTGTAAGTATCCACATGCTTATGTTTGGATTCATTTTCAAGTTTCTTTACTAGAGCTAGGAAGAGAGAGAGATGTAGGTGGAGAAGAGCTTTTTGGGAGTCATCAGGCGATGGAGGCTTACAGTATGAAGGAGGATGTGATGAAAGATCAATTGGTTTTAAATGTGCCGTTTTGTTTTTTTGTCTGTTTTGCTTTAATATTGTCTTTATAGAGTTTTAATCTTCAAATCAGTATGAGCTGTGTTGTGGGAGGTCTGTGAATTTGTCAGTTATGTAATTTGTTTTTGAAGTGAAAGATTTTTTGAAGTGAAGGGGGTGTAAGGGAGTTGGGGACAGGTGTAGTTAAGGCACTTAAACTCTGAGGTGAATGGTGGAACTGGCAAGTTTTTGAATTTAAGACTGCAAGTGATAAGGGCAGACAGGGCCTTTTCATGTATTGGCAAAGCTGGAATGTTTGGAAGTGTATTGTGAAATTTTGCTTCTGGTGGAATCAAACATCTTCCAGAGATTGCGTAGTTTTAAGAAGTTTGACCAGTCTGGTATGAAAGTGAGTGGCTTTATGAAAGGCTAATGGTCTTTTTGTAGTCCCAGAAGAAAATAAACTTTTTTTTTCCTGACAAACTGGGACATTTTTTTGTGTTGTACATCATATTTCACTGTCCTACAAAGCAGTTTTCTTCAGGACAAGTAGTTTGTAGCATTTGGAATAACTGAACGGTGAAATCAATATGAATGCAGGTGCACATTCCATGTAGAGAATCATGCTGCATCGTAGTGTGAAGCAGACGCTACATAGTGCAGCATAGCAGGTATGGAGATGCAGCTGGTATTCAATGTTTGCAGTGCTTCAAAACATTGTGAAGGTTTTGTGACTTTTTAATCTCCTTTTTGGGGGTAGTATCCGAGTAACTGCAGTAGCACCAGATGTGTGTGTTAATGTGGTTATTCATCAGCAGAGGATGTTAGTCGGTTTATTACTGGTGAATGAAATATCACTACCTCAGTGCCACTTGGGTCAGTGCTCCACATAATTCTTGAGATCCATGGCAGTGAGGTGTTGAATTTTCATCAGTTTTGTTCGTTTTGACTGTTCTTTTTACTGCTTATCTTTAAAGGGAAACTGAGTAGACCAGAAACTTTCCCACTCTTATCCATTTCTGAGACTTAGCTTTTCAGGTAACAGGGCTTAGAGGGTATCATCGTAGTCCTTTATTTCAGTATGGTAGATGCTTCATTTCTCTATTGTACAGGTAGTCATTTGGTAGTTGGGCTCTCCGCAATGGTAGTCGGTGAGTTGCCAGGCCATAAAGCCTGCTGCAGTTTTATGGTTTCATTTTTTTTTTCATTTGAGTAGATTATATTTTTTGTTGACTGGATTTTGGATTGCTGGTTCTTTGGCATTTTTGTTTTGATGCCTGGACTAAGAAGGAGAAATGTGGAAGAACATTAGATTGCTTGTGGCTGTTTGTAGTCCACTGCTTACAACTTTAATGGAAACAACGTTTGTAGAAGTGTTGGTTATGGTATGAATTGAAGATGAGTGGAGAAGATTATGGTATTTCATGGTTAAACCGAAGTTCATGCTGTTGAACTGAACTGTGAGACATTAATGCTTCTTGGCCAGGAAGATGTTATTTTTAGTTTTATGTGGGCATAATGGTTAAGGTGTTACCTTACAAAGACAAGGTGCAGGGTGTGATCCTCACATGGGGTAACTGGCTAGGCCTAAAATGCCCTACAAGGGCAGTAAGTCTAGTGCTAATCTATGAACCTCTAAATGGACTATTTCAGGCTACATTTTTGTGTGGGACTACTTTTCAGTAAGGTTTTTAAAACCTATTTAATGTTGGATACTGTTCCAGGGTCACAGTGCTTTTCTGACTTTTAATTTCTTTCATTTAGCAGCAGTTAATTTGAGATAAAGTATCTGCAAGTATTATATTACTTTGTTAAATTTTTGTAACTGTGTTTAAATTTGGTCACAATTTTGATTGGTGTAAAGTTTGGATTGGCAGAACTTGTTTTAGCAAATTACTGCATATTTTAAAATTTTTATAATTTAGATTTATAAGCAGCGTACATTTTGTATTGTTTGAGCTGAAAGTTTTCTGTAAAGTTATCAAGACATAAGCTCAAAAATGAATGTGAACAACTTCTAAACAGCGTACACTGCATCAAGTCCTATTGTAGTGAATAGGTCTGAGTATAGGAAGGCTTTTTTTGTGTTACTGAGTGGAGCTATACTGTATTTGCTATGTTCTTTAGTTATTACCCTTGTAAATCAGATACGTGTGTTTATTTGCTTGTTTTTTCTAACTGAAACATGTTAATAGAGAGTAAGGGCTGCAAAACACATGAAGTCCCTGGTAAGCTTAGTTTCCGTTTACGTAGCATGTTGGACAGACCATAAAACTATTAGACAAAGCATAGTAGCAGTCAGAGAGAGGCCTAATCTGGTGACTGTCTGTTTTTACATCCACCCTTTACCCTGCATAGACATTTTTCATGTCCAGACATTACCATTTTTTTACTTTTTCCCAGCTCTGCCTGTTGACCATTATGTAAATCACTACTTGATACCCTTTCATTCTTCACTGGTAAGACATCCCCAGATCCACTGAGTTGGATTAGGGTGTGAGTCATACAGGCAGATGTTGAGGTTAGTTGTGCCCTAGTGATGAAGGCATTTTTATTTTTTATTTGTGAATGGCCTGACCCTGGATGGAGACATGAGCACTTGCTGTATTATCTACAATTGCATATTCCTCCACATGTGCCAAAAAGAACCGCCTTTGCCAGCTTGGGTAGAAAGAAATGTCTTCCCTGCACTGGCTCCCTATATCCTGAAGTACCTTTGCCATCCATCTTGAGGCTCTGTCAACAGAGCACAAGCCAGCCAGGACTGACTCCATTCTCCCTGCCTGTGCTGTCAAGTACTCAAGCAGCTGACCGATATGGGATAACCTATGCTGTCCTCATAGGGCTTTATCCTTGTGTGCCACTAGTGTAGGCACTTTGTAATGGCCATTTTAGAATTCTGTTTCCAGCCCTTTTTCTGACTAATTGACATCTAACTTGCCCTTTCAATTGTTAACATAACTGTATGCGTGTTCCCCTTTGGAAGGACCATAGTGTTCCAACACACCTAGTCATTTACTCCTCCTTGGATTAGCCTTTAGAGGGGAGTACCTTAGTTCCAGCAAAAATGTGTATGCTCCTTGTGTGTGTGTGTGTGTGTGTGTGTGTGTGTGTGTGTGTGTGTGTGTGTGTGTGTGTGTGTGTGTGATATAAAATGCGGCGCAGTGGTGCAGCGGTTAACGTTGTCGCCTCACAACAAGAGGTTCACCGGTTCTATTCTCGGCTGGGGTGCCTTCTGTGTGGAGTTTGCATGTTCTCCCTGTGTTCGCGTGGGTTTCCTCCGGGTATTCCGGTTTCCTCCCACATTCCAAAGACATGCATCTGGAGCATTTCTCCCCGGGCCTCCGCTGAAAACAGGCTCTCTGTGGAACCTAGTCTGACTTTCCCGGTCAACAAATGATAGATAGATAGATAGATAGATAGATAGATAGATAGATAGATAGATAGATAGATAGATAGATAGATAGATAGATATTTATATGTGAAATATGTGTATATAGGATACACTTTCCAAACAGTAGTCTTCTTCTTTCGGCTTTTTCCCGGTTATGGGTCGCCACAGCGAATCACTTGTCCTCTCATGATTGGCAGTGGAGTTTTTACAGTGTCGAGTTGCCAGCCCAGCGCCCAACCTTCCACAGAAGGCACACACGCACGCACTCATACATAGGGCCAATTTAGTTTTTACGGTGTCGAGTTGCCAGCCCAGCGCCCAACCTTCCACAGAAGGCACACACGCACGCACTCATACATAGGGCCAATTTAGTATCCAATCCACCTGCAGCATGTTTTTGTCGGGGGAATTCATAAGAATCCCAACATCATATAATTCTGGTATTTATATATTGGTGGTGCAGAGGTTAGCATTGGCTCCTCACAGCAAGGGGTTCTCTGGTTTGATCCTCGGCTGGGGTGCCTTCTGTGCGGAGTCTGCATGTCCTCCCTGTGGTTGCGTGGGTTTCCTCCGGGTGCTCTGGTTTCCTCCCACATCCCAAAGACATCCTGTAGGTGGATTGGACATTCTAAATTGGCCCTAAGGCGCGCGCGTGCATGCCTTCTGTGGAAGGTTGGGCACAGGGCTGGCAACTTGACACTGTAAAACTCCACTGCTAATCATGAGCGGACAGGTTGTTTAGTTCTTACCGTATTTGTTTGTCTCCTCCCTCCTTTCCTGTCTAGCTTTCGCTGGCATCTGAAAACCCATTTGGTCGAATTCCATTTGGAAAACCCATTTGGTCGAAAATGGAATATAACCCCTGCCCCACTGCAGAGCTACCCTGGAGTGAGAATATAAAGTAAGGGGGGGGTGTGGGGGGGGGCACAGCCCCCACACATAATTGCAATGTATGCACTATTATATACATGAGTATCCATTAAAAATACATTTAAACATATAACGTCAGTAAAAACTAGTTGCAAAATGTGGTGGTGCTTCGCCCCCCACACTCCCCCTTACTTTATATTCTCACTCTAGCGCCGCACTGCAGTGGGGCAGGGGCTATATTCCATTTTCGACAAAATGAGCTTTCAATGAAGTGGGCTGCCTGAAATCATTTTCGACCCAAATGTAATTCAACCAAAAGCAGTAGACCCATATATATATATATATATATATATATATATATATATATATATATATATAATGTATGTGTGTGTATATATACATACACACGCAAGCATGCAGATATAATTTATATGTATATATGTGTGTGCGTATAGATATAGATATAGATATAGATATATATATATATATATATATATATATATATATATATATATACACATATGTGTGTGTGTATTTTATAGATGTGTGTGTGTGTGTGTGTATATATATATATATATATATATATATATATGTGTATATATATATATATATATATATATATATATATATATATATATATATATACACACATGCATACACACACACACACACACACACACACACACACACACACACACACACACACACACACACACATAGATATAAAAAAAAAAAAACTGCTTTTTGGTGTTTAAAGATTTGTAGTGGTTTAAACTGACTGTGACTTCTTGTACCACTTCCTCTACTTTGGGTGCACCACTTCCTCTGCTTTGGGTGCAACTACCGTAAGGTGATTTTATTTTTTTTTTTTTTGTTGTGTGGCCTTACATATACAGTATGTCTGATAAACCTGGCTTCAAGAAATGCACTTCTTGTGGACATTAGATCCTAAACTCGCATGATGCCCGCAAGAAGTGCGTCTATTGCCTAAGGCTAGAGCATCTTAAGTTGGATTGCGACATATGCTCCTCATTCTATCCTAGAAACCTTTCTGACCGTTGGAGTAAATGAATCTTGAAAGGATTATTACCAGCATCTTCTCCTTCTTTTGGGGCTCAACCCTCCATTAAACCTCATCATGGCTCCTCAGAACCTAAGAAGCGATCCCTTGAAAAAGCGCAAAGGGATACAATGGAGCTGCCAAAAAAACCTTGTTACAACCTTTGATCCAACCCCTTCAGATCTGAAGACTGCCAAGCCTTCCTCGGGTTCACAGGTCTCATCTGATCCGACAAGAATTGTCACTATCTCCTGCTCACCTGTGCCATTCATTTTTTACTCTGATTCTAAGCCATCGTATTAGACAGAAGTTGACCGCCGGCACTTATCTTGGAACCTGTTGCTCCAGCTCTAGCGGCCCAGTTGTTCTATTCCCCAAAGAAGTCGTCCAAACCACCATCTGTAGCATCATCCAGATCATCTAGGAGCGTGACAGAAGCAGACATAGACAGAATGATGTGAAGATTCCTTAGGGCTGGCTCTGTCCCCTCCTGGATCCACGGGTACATCTGCCAGACAAATCTTATCTCCTTTTCTGATCTAATTTTACGTTTTCAAAGTCCAAGGTTCTTGGATCACCAAGAGGTGCGGTATCAGATCCAAGGAAGCTCCCTCGACTCCAGCATCCCTGGACCAGCCCTGCTACGACTCTATCCGATCAGAGCTGGTCTCTGATCCAAGAGGTTGGTGCCTGGTCCAGTGGGTTTGATTGTCTCTAATGTTGTCAGATCCTTCCCTTCCCCTCAGTAACTCGGCCCTGGACAGTTAGGATCCGATTCTTTCCGGAGGGCTCAGATCTTGTGTTGGCTTCAGCCTTCCCTCTTCATCTGCTTCAGACATGAGGAGGGTTAGAGAGGTCTCCCTGGGTCCATCAGCCATTCAGGTAGTTGAAAAGGTTTTCTCTATGCATAGAGAACTGTCCTGTCTAGTGTCTGATCCTATCCCCTGCCCCACATTGGATCCGAGCTCTGAGCCCATCTCTGTCCATCAGGTTCACCTGTTCAGGGAAGCTGTCGCACGGATCACCCACAGGGATTCTGCCATTCTTCCAACACCTCTATCGATCACCCCACAGAAGAGGTTTCTCAGGAGAAGACATGCAAGAGAAAGCACATAGACTCCCGTGTGGAGTCTCTCACTGAAGACACACAAACTTTGAGGGAGAAGGATCCCTTTGATCACCACCTGATGACGTCTGCTTTGGCGACATGAAATTTTGAAACAGGTCGTTGGTCTTCCCAATCCCCTTCTTCTGAGGAGTCAGTGTTCCTGGAGGCTTTCGGGGCAGGCCTATCTACATCTTGGCTGCAACCCCCCCCCCCCCCCACAAAAAACGGACGAACTTATCAGCCTATTTTCCCGCCGGGCTGGAAGGAACCCGACACATGGTCAAGCCCATCCCCAGTCATCCAGATTGTTTCTAGTCCCCTCAGAAGACATGAATCATTGGCGTAAAGGTGCTCTTGTCGATGCTATTGTGGCAGCAGCAACTAAAAAGGAGCTAGCCATGCAGAGCTCCTGTGTCCATCCTTTAAACAGGGAGTCCCGGGTGATGGACAGATTTGGAAAGTGCATCTGTGCATCAGCCACGTTTGGGTCGTTAAATTATTTGGCGCACTTTACCTGCTTGCAAAGAGATTTGATTGACCTCTCTTGCTGAGACCGTGTTGGCAGAGAAACTTGGAAAGGTCTCTCCCAAACTCTCATCTGTTGCTAATTCTTCGATGAGGTTGATCTTCCTTACAGCAGAGGATACCTCACAAGCAGCCGGTTCAGGCATAGCTGTGAGGCTATGCGACTTTGTGGAACTCTTTAAGGCATCCTTTGTTAATGACCCCTTTGATTTCTCTTTTTTTTGTTTGGGCCATCAGTGGAAGGTGCTCTTACCCACAGTGAACAAGAAGGAAAGGCCCTGTCTGTCATAGGAATCAAGTTTTGTACACCTCAGAGGACTTTTTGTAGAAACCCGTGAGGAGGGAAGAAAACTTGGTTCCAGAAATCTTGGGGTCCTTTTCAGGACCTGCGTTGGGGCACTTCCTCCAGAGGCAGAGGAGGAGCTTTCAGTGTTAGACATCCCCCTAGAGGCAGATGGGCTTCACTGAACCAGGGCTTCAGAGGTTCTTTCTCTGACAGGCCCTGTCAACACTCCTGAAGTGCTGCCTGACTGTCCATCGCTGGAGGCAGTCTGGGTGGTCTTTCCCTGCACATAGATGCCCGGACAGACATTTCTAAACAACACCTGGGTGCTGAGCATTATATCCAGAGGTTATTACATTCCCTTTTCCTTTCCATCTCTGGGGCCCAGGAGGAAACTCCCTGACATTCCACCCAGTCAGAAGGAGTATGCTGCTGAAGAAGTTCAAAAGCTGCTACAAAAAAAAAAAAAGTAATCCAGCAGGTCCCAACCAAACCTATAGGATTCAGAACTTACATCCACTTCTTTGTGTTCCAAAGAAAACAGGGAACGTAAGACCAATTCTGGATCTTGGCAGTCTGAAGCACTTTGTAAAGAAGTCAAAGTTCCGAATGGTTACGGTTCAGTCCGTCCTGCCTGTTCTGCACAAGGATGATTGGATGTGGTCTATAGATCTCCAGGATGCTTATTATCGCATCAAAATAGACAGGCTGTCCAGGAGACACCTGCACTTTCAGCTGGGACCCAATCACTACCAATTCAGAGTACTGCCATTTGGATTTTCCACAGCCACCCAGGTGTTCACCAAATGTATGGCAGTTGTGGCGTCTCACCTGAGGCTCGGAGGATTCCAGGTGTTTCCCTATCTAGACGATTGGCTCCTCATTGCCTCAACAAGGCATTAACCTTTACAAGCCAGGTATTACTTGCTTCAGATCACCAACTCCCTAGGCGTCACTATAAATCTTAACAAATCGAACCTGACACTGGTACAAAATCTCAACTTCATAGGAACTCAACTGAACACTATGAACCAAGTGGCTTCATTACCTTTTCACTGTATTACATCATTGAGAAGTCAGCTGTGAGACTTACTGTCTCATCTGTCCCCTTCAGCAAAACTAGTGTTGCGAGCTCTGGGATCAGTGTCAGCTTTCAGTATTCTAGTTGCTCTAGCAAAATTCTTCATGAGAGTCTTCCAGTGGACTTTAGCAGTTCAGTGGTCTATTCTTTACCAGTCTCTCTCTGTTCCCATCAAGCTCACTCCAGTTTGCTGGGAATGGGTGATCTCCTCTTCAGACCGCTTTCTAGATGCAACACATAACACTGGGAAAAACCAGTGCGCTGGCCGACATGCGTAGCACGTTCATTCTGATTCTGCACAAGTGGTCCCTCTACCAATCGGTAGCGAACATGATTTTCAGACTTTGGGGCCAGCCTTGTTGCAGCATCTTTGCCTGTCCCCCTCAACAAGAAGTGCACCAAATAGTTCACTCTGATCCCCCTTCCAGGGGAGTCACCGAGGGATGCTCTGATTCACAATTGGCCCCTGGGTCTCCTCTATGCTTGTCCGACTCTGCCATTAGTCCTGAAGTTTCTAGAGAAAGCAAGCAGGCTGAAAAGCTCATTCATACTCATTGCCGTCTTTTGGCCTCGTCAGACATGGTTCTCTTTCCTCTGGTCTGACCTATGATATCTTCCATGGATACTGGAGCCTAATCAGGACCTCCTGTCTCACCTCTCAGAATTATGTCATCCCAATCTCCATGCCCTCAAGCAGTTCTCATGGTTTCTCCACTTCCAGTGATAGTAAAATGGTCCATGCTTGCTTCCCCAATCTGTGACATTATTTTGGCCTCCCAGAAGGCCTCCACTAAGAAAGTTTACAGAAGCAAATGGAAAAGATTCTCTATATGGGTTTCCAAAGAGAATATAGATCCCTTTTTACTGCCTGCATCAGTCATCCTTCTTTCCTCAGTACTTTCTTTAAAGAAGGAGTAAGTTTTTCTACTTTTAAACTCCAGATAGCATCCATATCAGATTTCTTGCTGGATACAAATCTTTATCTGTCCATTTCCAAGTTATATAAAGTTTTATGAAGGGAATCTTCCTCCTTAGACCCCCCCCCCTTTTAAAGACCCCTTTCCACCTTGGGACCTTACAGTGGTTCTTCAGGGGTTAACTCGGAAACCCTTTGAACCGATAAACAAATGTGATGCAAAACAATCTTTTTGTGGCTATCACTTCAGCAAAAAGAATTTCTGAGCTTCAGGCATTGTTGGTTATGCCTCCATATCCTGATGATGTCCTTCAAGGATGCATCTGCAGTCCTTACAAATGGGTTGTCCTGTCGTCAGGCAGCCCTTCGGTCGGCCGGATTCCAAAGTCTGGGTCTGGCCTCGGCTGGTGTCGCACTTCACCCGACATCATAGCTGCAGTTCTTCGGGTATAAAGGCATCAGCCGACGCCATTTTCCTCAGTCTTTCTTGCCGCATGGCGCCCGAAGCAGAAGCTGTTCGAAAGTGCCGGTCGGTCAGATCCAGAGATTACTACTACCGAATACTACTTCGAAGACTTCTAAAAAGCTAAGTACCCCATTGGGGACTCTTTCTTGCCTCAGCCGATGTCAGAAAAAGTGAATAACTGTTTAACTTGTGGGAAACAAATACCTCATAAAGATTTCCACTCTTACTGCTTACCTTGTTTAGGCCCAGACCACGACGTAGCAGCTTGTTTAGCCTGTGCTTCTTTCAACCGACGGATGCTTAGACGTCGGTCGGAGTTTGCTGAACAGTTTTTCGGCTCAGATTTTGCATACATAATGCCGTCGGATCCTCCGATTTCACAAGTTGTTAAGAAACGCAAAGAAAAGGACCGACACTCGCGGTCCGCGGTTTCGGCCGAAACCGCGGTTAAGCAAACTGCGAGTGTCTCGGTTTCGGCCGAAACCGAGCAAACGGTCCTATCTTCAGCCGAATCCATGACTACTACCAAGGCCCCTTCTAACCTGGTTGAATCGGCCTCTGAAATTCAACCTGCTACTGTGGTTTCACAAGAATTATCGGACACCATCCCTTTGGATGTTTCAACCCCTGCACGTGGTGCTGCTAGGCCTCCTGCAGCCATGTCCATAAAGGCCTTTGCCAGGGCTAAAGCAGCCAAAACTTCTAAGTCTGTGCCTGTTAAGCCCCCCTCTCACAGGCCCAGTTCCAGTTCCCAAATGCTCACTCTGGCAGAGGATCTCATCTCTTTAATAAGGGGATCCCAATCTCATCCAGACAGGGCCTCTCAACCTCCTCCAGAAAAGAGACCTAGAGCAGTGCCCCCTGAGCCAGTGTCCTCAGATGATTCTTCTGATGATACAGACAATACAGACCATCCAGAGGCTCCTTTTTCTACTTATGAAGACTCCGATGCTGAGGAATAGATTCCTTCTGCCTCTCCACCAGAAGAATTTTCCTTTGGGGAAACCTTACATGCCATGAGAGAGCAATTCCAATGGCAGGGACAAGATTTCTCAGATTCAAGGAAAAGGCTTAGGACCTTTTTGCATTTACCACAACATAGGCCTTTAGCTATACCTCCAGTTCTTCCTGTTGTAGATGATGCATTTAATGATGCTTGCACTGCTCCTGATACTTTGCCTCCAGACCCTGCTAAGCCCGATAGGTTTTACAGGGTCCCGGACACATCACCATTTTTACAAGGCTCCTTTTGCAGATCCGAGACTATCTCCCAGGGGCCTAAGGCAGTAGCTCCGACCTCAGTTAAAAACCCTCTCCCTTCTGAAAGGGAATCCAGGTCCTTAGAGAGATGGGGTAAAAAAGTATACACCTCTGCTACTCTCTCAGCTAGGGCATTGAACTGTCAATTTCATATGATCCAATACCAGGAGTTTATGCTTGATCAGTTAACTAAGAAACTGTCCTCTGATGATTCTTTAGATAAGAAATATGTTCTAGAAATGGTGCATAACATTCAGCAGGTTAGTAACCATTCTTTAAAATGTGGCTATGATGCACTGGAGGCTTCCTTTAGATCAGCCATGACTGGCACAGTTGCATGGTTGAAAGAACAGGTCTTGCCGGATCATGTTAAAGCAAAACTATTAGATGCTCCTATGGATAAGGTCAGTTTATGTGGTTCTCCTGCTCAACAGGTACTGAAGAAAATGGAAGAGAAGGCAAAATCTGTACAAACAGTGAAAGATTTCTTACAGGTTCAGCCTCCAAGGTTTAGCAGGAACTGGCCTTCCAAAAATTGGTCCTTTCCAGACACCTCTAAATCTCAGAGAGGCAGGAATAGGCGTTCAAGAGGCAGAAATCAATCCAGAGGAGGTGCCTACAGGGGACGCCAGTGGCAAGGTAACAACCAGCGAGGCACAGACACAACTACTACCACTGCAACAGGACAATCACAGTGACTTGGCTCTGACACCGCCTACCAGGGAACAAATAGCAGCACCCTTAGGCGGAAAGTTAGCCTTATTTTCAAAAAACTGGCACTACATCACAAGAGACAAGTGGATTTTGCAAACTATAGACCAAGGCTACAGGTTTCATTTCCATACTTTACCAGGAAAAAGAGGAATGCCAAACCTACCTCCAAACCAAAAGACAGAAGCTCTAAAACAAATAGCTCAATTAGCAAAGATGAGAGCTGTGGAAAGGGTACCATCTATGGAACAAGGAAAGGGATTTTACTCCAGACTATTCCTGGTACCAAGAAAAGAGAAAAATTGGAGGCCTATTCTCGACCTGTCCGCTTTAAACACATTCATCATTGTTCCAAAGTTCAAAATGCTGACCCTACAGCAACTTCTTCCCATGCTGGGCAAGGAGTATTGGCTGGTGACTCTAGATCTCAAGGAGGCATACCTGCACGTCCCCATGCGACCAATTTGCAGCAGATACCTCAGATTTCTTGCAGGATCAGAGCATTATCAATTCTCAGCATTGCCCTTTGGCTTATCTACTGCGCCCAGAGTGTTCACGAAATGCCTGGCATCAGTAATCGCTCACTACAGGCTTCAGGGAATCCAAATATATCCATACCTGGATGACTGCCTGATACAAGCGGACAACAAAAACAAGCTAACAGAAGACTTACAAAGAGTCATTTGCTTACTGCAAGCCCTGGGATATACAGTCAATATAAACAAATCAAGACTGATACCATCCCAAAGAATAACCTTCTTAGGTGCAGTATTGGACACAGTAAAACAGATGGCATTCCTAACTGCAGAAAAACAAGAACAACTTCCTCTCTACTTCTTGGCATTAACAAAGCAGAACAAACTAACAGCAAGGAAAGTACTGCAGGCCTTGGGCTTCATGGCATCCTGCATAATCCTGGTCCCTCATGCCAGACTGCATATGAGAAAGCTACAGTGGTACCTGAAGAATTTATGGTCTCAACACAGGCACAGCCTAGAAACCGAAATACCACTAATCCCATGCCTGAAACAAGAGTTCCTATGGTGGGCCCAGGCATGCCAGTCAAACCCAGGTTTGCCCTTCCACAGCATTCAACCAAGCCAAACCATCACAACGGACGCCTCAGACCTCGGTTGGGGGGCCCACATGCTGGACAAGTGCATACAAGGCTTATGGACTCCAGATCAGCTGCACCTGCACATAAATCAAAAGGAAATGCTGGCAGTAAAACTAGCAATCCAGAATTTCAGACCATTCCTCCAAGAAGGGCAGTTGATGATAAGGACAGACAACACCACGGTCATGTGGTACATCAACAAACAGGGAGGCACTCATTCATACCCTCTATGCCGGATGGCACTAGACCTATGGAATATGGCTCTGAGCTACAACATTCAGTTACAAGCAATTTTTGTACCGGGAAAAGAAAACATCCTAGCAGGCATATTAAGCAGAACTACCACGGATGCTCACGAATGGATGCTACACCCGGACATCTTCAAGGTCATCACAAGGAAATGGGGACTACCACAAATAGACCTATTCGCATCCCCACTCAATCACCAGCTCAAGAAATTCTGCACAAGGACGTACCACCCACTTGCTTGGAAGGTGGATTCTCTATCCTTCAGTTGGAAAGGCCTGACAGCATATGCATTCCCACCTCTTCCTTTGATGCACAAGGTGCTATTGAAAATCAAAGAGGAACGTCCAAGGATCATTCTGATAGCTCCAGACTGGCCAAGACAACATTGGTACCCATTACTGAGGAGCATGTCTCGGGGGGAAAATGTGGACACTACCCCTGATTCCTTTGCTGTTAACTCAGAGCGGCTACAACACCCTGCATCCAAACCTGAAAACTCTGCAGCTGACTGCCTGGAACATTACATAAGAGCAACTAACCCAGATTTATCCCAAAGGGTTAAAGACATTATCCTTGAGGCCGCAGACCCTCAACAAGAAGGAACTATGCAGGAAAATGGAAAAGGTTTCTCATTTGGAGTACTGAAAGGGGAAAAGATGTGTCAAAGGTAGACATTGCCAACATCCTGGAGTATTTGGCAGAGCTTTTCCATACAGGCCTGTCCTATTCCTCCATCAAGATACATGCATCAGCTATTTCTGCAGAATACAGCTTGATCCTCCTGTCTTCTCGCATCCTCTACTCAGGCAGTTTCTGAGAGGAATTAAAAATGTAAAACCTCCTAGGAAACCACCATTACCAGCATGGGACTTGAACTTTGTGCTAGAAAAATTGACACTCCCCTTTCGAACCAGCAGCGACAGCAGATCTTCAACACCTATCCTGGAAAACTGCTTTTCTGCTGGCAATTACCTCAGCAAGAAGGGTTTCTGAGCTACAGGCTTTAATGGCAGTGCAACCCTTCCTAATCTTCCATCAAGATAGAGTGTCCATGAGAACAAATCCTACATTTATGCCTAAGGTGGTATCCAGAGTGTCTTTAAACCAGGCTATCCACCTACCTACCTTCTTCCCCAATCCACAGAACAGGGGGGAAAGACTGCTGCATACTTTGGATGTACATAGACAGTTGCGCTGCTACCTGGACAGAACCAAGGGCAACAGAAAAACTGACCAGCTTCTGGTAGCATATGCAACAGGAAGGGAAGGAAAAGCAATTTCAAAACAGACAATCTCCAAGTGGATAGGAAATTGCATCAGATTCTGTTACTCCTACCATGGAAAGCAAACACCACAGAACATAAGGCCTCATTCTACAAGGGCTACAGCCACTACCACAGCTTTCTTACGAGGAGTGGCTACCAAGGACATTATAGAGGCTGCTACTTGGACCTCCGTGCATACATTTGCCAAGCATTATAACTTACCTTTATACTCTAGATCCCGAGCAGGGTTTGCCACTGCTGTTTTGCAAGGGATCATAACTACACCATAATTTCTTTTTCCTCCTCCCCTAGTTTGGCTATGGTATTCTACCCATTTGTAAGGACTGCAGATGCATCCTTGAAGGACATAGTACAGTTTTGTACCTACCATAAATGTAGATGTCCGAACAGGAATGCATCTGCAGTCAGGATTACCCACCCTCCTTCCCTCTGTGGTATTCCTAGGGTATTTGCCCATCTAATAGCTAGCTGGGGGGGATCTCTTATGGTGTATTTGTTTGTATATATGTACATACATGCTTATTTTTTGTGTTTGCCTTCTACTATTTGGAAACATTGGCATTTATCCAAAATTTAGCTATCCAAGAGGGCAACTGGCATCTGGGGCAAGAAACACTGAGGAAAATGGCGTCGGCTGATGCCTTTATACCCGAAGAACTGCAGCTATGACGTCGTGTGAAGTGCGACACCAGCCGAGGCCAGACCCAGACTTTGGAATCCGGCCGACCGAAGGGCTGCCTGACGACAGGACAACCCATTTGTAAGGACTGCAGATGCATTCCTGTTCGGACATCTACATTTATGGTAGGTACAAAACTGTACTTTCTTCGTGTTTCACTGTTGTAGTCATCACATTTGGGTTATCTGCCTGCAGGTAGACCTCAGTCGGCCTGAATACCAGAGTCTTGGGATTTCTGCGTCGGATGCTGTCACTTCTTCCATGACGTCGGTCGTCAGGGCTATAAAACATGCAGCCGACGCCATTACATCAGCTTTTCTTGCCGTGCAGTGTCCGAAGCAGAAGCAGTTCGCAAGTGCGGTCGGCCGCCTCCTGAAATTTTAGTTTTTCGAGTTTCAGACCTGAAGTCTTCTAAAAGATAAGTACCCCGTTGTGGATCCTTTTTTTCTTGCTCTAACCGATGTCAGAAAAAGTTAATAATTGCCTTGCCTGTGGAAAGCAAATACCGCACAGATTTTCATTCTTACTGTCACCTGTTTAGGCCCAGACTTTGATGTTCCTCGCTGTCGATTTTGTGCCTTGTTCAATGCCCGAACTATTCATCTGGCTATTTTTGTCGCTAAATTCTTTCGCTCTCGTTCTCCGTATTCTGAAATGGCTTCGATAAGCCAACCGACTACCGATTTTTCCGAAAAAAACATAAGGATAAAGATGGAGACAGACCACATAGGTCCAAAATTGCCGACAGCGTTTCTGTTAAGCTAGTCGCAAGTTCGTTGGTACGCAGGTGCTTTCGCAGCCCCTGATGCCCTCTTCTACAGATTCGCAGGCCTCTACTGAGACCCATACGGAGTCCGGTATGCCACTAGATGCTTCTTAGACTATGGAACCTGCGAATGTCTCTACCTTGGATGGGTCCAGAGCCACTGTGCAGACACTGGTTTCAGAGGGTGTATACAGGCCTTCCGATTTTCATATTAAACCGATGACTTTGTTTCACACCAAAAATACCGAATTTCTCAGGCCCAGAATTCGCACTACGCCTAGGAAACCGATGACCAAAGCGCATCCTCAGGCCCACATGCCTCAGAAACAAATGCTTAGAATGGCTGAAGATCTCATTACTTAGGGGAAGCCAGGCTTCCCCTTCAAAAAGACCAAGAACTGATTTTCCTTCTGATTCTTCAGATCATGAGTCTGTGGACTCTGAGCCTTCTGATTACCAGGACATACCCTTATCTACCTTTGAGGATTCTGATGCAGAGAATTCCATTCCCTGTGCTTCCCCACCAGAAGATTTTTCTTTCGGTGAAATCCTGCATACCCTTAGAGAGCATTTTCGCTGGGCGTGCCAGGACTACCCACAGTCCAAAAAAGAGACTCGGGGAATTTTTAAACTTGCCTCAGCACAGGCCTCTAGCTATCCATCCTGTTCTGGAAATTGTAGATGTTATCTTTTGGGATATAGCCTTACCCCTGCTACTTTGTCTCCAGCTCCCAGGAAACCTGACAGGTACTACAGAGTACCTGACTCCCACAAATTTCTCTTTAAGAATCCTACTGCGGATCCAGAGACCATTTCCCAGGGACCTAAAGGCATTAAGACTACTCAGCCAAAAACCCTACCCATTAGGACAGGGCCTCTAGGGCTTTAGACAGATGGGGTAAGAAGGTGTACACCTCTGCTACTGTTGCCGTCAGGGCTTTAAATTGCCAGTTTCATATGTTAAAGTATCGGCAACATATTATGGAGCTAATTAAACAGAAAATTATGTTGATTCCTGATTGTGCAGAACGTAAAGATTTACAAGAGTTAATGCATTCTGCTGACCAAGTTGGAAAACATACTTTGCAATGTGGTTTTGATGCCGTAGAAGCATCTTGCAGGGCTGCTGTCACTGAGTCTGTTTTTAGAAGGCATGCTTGGCTTAAGGAACAAATCTTGCCAGACCATGTCAAAGCAAAATGACTAGATGCACAATTAAACCATGAACGCCTGTTTGTCAGTAAAGCAGAAGTCGTCCTCAAAAAGATGGAAGAAAAAGCTAAATCTATGCAAACTGTTGAAGATTTCCTACAGGTACAGCCACCTAGATTCAGTAGGCATTGGCCTTCTAAAAGCTGGTCCTTTCCAGTCCCTCCCAGATCTTCTCAGTCCAAACCCAGGGCCAGTAGACCACCAAGATTACAGTCTCAGGGTATGCGCATATCTAAGCAATGGATTGCTCCCACCTCTAAAACATGGAGTAGTAAGCCACCATCCTATGGTAAACTTTCGCAATGACTTATCCTTAACTCTTCCGAGCCTTGCCGAAGTACTTGCACCCTTAGGAGGAAAACTTGCCCTGCACGCACAAAACTAGGAGTACATCACCCAGGGCAGATGGGTCTTGAACATTGTATCCCAGGGATACAGATTCTACTTTCACTCACTGCCAGCCACAAGCGGATGGCCAGACCTCCCCCCCCCCCAAACCAATGGGCAGTGGCCCAAAAACAAGTACTTTCTCTTAACAGTATGAAGTCTATTCAGCCTATCCCAACAGAGCAAAGGGGACAAGGTTTTTACTCCAGACTGTTTCTGGTACCCAGAAAAGAAAACACTTGGCGCCCTGTCCTGGATCTGTCTGTTCTCAACACCTTCCTGGTGGTTCCAAGATTCAAAATGCTTACTCCCCAACAGCTGCTTCCTATGCTAGCCAGGGGCTCCTGGCTAGCCACCCTAGACTTAAAAGAAGCTTATCTGCACACCCCCATAAAGGAATCTTGCAGGAAATATCTACGTTTCAGAGCAGGCTCTATGCAGTATCAGTTCTCTGCACTTCCCTTTGGCTTATCTACTGCGCCCAGGATATTCACAAAATGCCTAGCTCCAGCCAGTGCATATTGCAGGCAGAGAAAAATTCAAATTTACCCATACTGGGATGATGGCCTGATTCAGGCAGACAGTCAGGAATTGCTACTCCAGCACCTGACATTTGTAAAGAGACTTCTAACTTCACTGGGGTACACCAACAATGAAAAGAAATCACAGCCAACAGATTGTATTCCTGGGAGCAAGCTTGAACACAACTTCCCAGATGGCATTCCTCACTCCAGAAAAATGTATTTGACACACTACTTCAATCTACTGGCCACCAAAACTCCACTATCTGCAAGAAAAATACTGCAAGCCCTAGGATTCATGGCCTCTTGCATTCTACTAATTCCATATGCAAGACTGCATATGAGGAAACTTCAATGGTACTTAAAAAGTCTCTGGTGTCAACATTCTCAGGACCTGGAAACTGATTCCTGTCATTCCTTGCCTAAGGGCAAAGTTCCTTTGGTGGACAGAGGCCTGCCACCACAACAAAGGACTCTCTTTCACTCAACCCCCTGCCACCCAATCCCTAACAGACGCATCAGACTATGCATGGGGCGGGGTCTCACATGGCAGGACAATGCATTCAAGGCAAATGGAGCCCAAATCAAATGCACATGCATATCAGTCAAAAAGAAATGTTAGCTGTACAGAATGATCTGATAGCCTTCAAATGCCTTATTCCTCCAGGGCAACTATTGATAAAGACAGACAACACCACTGTGATGTGGTACATAAACAAGCAGGGGGGAACCCATTCCTATCCACTCTGCAGGTTAGCCATGGCTCTGTGAAACAGAGCCTTGAGCAATCAAGTGCACCTGCAAGCTCAATTCCTGCCAGGCAAACTAAATTCACTGGCAGACTTGAGCAGAAATCTAATGGACCCACACAAGTGGAAACTGGAGCCCAAATCATTCAAGCTTCTGATCCGCAGGTGGGGGGCACCGGAGGTGGACCTCTTTGCTTCCCCTCAGAAATATCAATTGAGCAAATATTGTACCAGAACTCCCCACAGCCAAGCACGGAAAGCAGGTGCCCTGTTCTTTACATGGGGAAACCTCTCAGTTTATGCCTTTTCCCCCTCTCCCCCTCCTCTCGAAGGTTCTACTAAAGATCAGATGGGACAAGCCAAGGACAATCCTGATTGCACCAGACTGGCCACGCCAGCACTGGTACTCACTTTTGCACAGTCTGACAGTACTGCCACCATCGCACCTGCCTCAGAACCCCTCCCTGCTGTCCCAGCAGGAAGGCCAGATTCTGCATCCTCAGCTACAAACCCTGAACCTAGCAGCCTGGCTCATCCCCTGAACTCATCACCAGCAACCCTCAATAAACAGGTGCTGAATGTCATCCTTGAGGCAAGGAGGCCTAGTGCTAGAAAATCCTATTCAGAAAAGTGGAAAAGATAGTGTTCTTGGAGCCAGTCTCAAGGAATGGACACAATTGTGCCAAGCTTACCTCATATACTAGATTACTTAACAGAAATGCTCCACAAAGGCCTATCCTTCTCTTCAATTAAGATTCATGCCTCGGCCATCTCTGCTCATTATAATGTTGAGCTACCCCTCTTCTGTCATCCTCTGGTCAAACAGTTCCTGAGAGGAGCCAAAAATTTAAGACCCCCCCCCCCCCAGGAGAGCTCCCACTCCAGCCTGGGACCTTAACTTTGTATTGGCAAAACTCACGCTTCCATCCTTTGAACCTGCTGCTTCAGCAGAGTTAAAATTCCTCTCTTGGAAAACAGCTTTACTTCTAGCCATCACTTCAGCAAGAAGAGTGTCTGAATTGCAGGCCCTTATGGCTGTGGAACCCTTCATTATCTTCCAGGCGGACAGGGTTTCCATCAGGACTAACTCATCATTTATGCCTAAGGTGGTATCTAGTGTGGCTTTAAACCAATCCATTCATTTGCTAAACTTTTTCCCTAATCCTCAGAATAAAGGGGAAAGGATCCTGCACTCCCTGGACGTGCACAGGCAGCTTAGGTTCTGTCTGGACAGGACTAAACCTTTCAGAAAGTCTGACCAGCTGCTAGTCTGCTTTGCTACAGGGGCAGAGGACAAGGCCATTTCAAATCACACTGCATCCATTTCTGCTACAAACACCATGGGAAACCTACCCCACAGGGGATCAGAATACATTCCACTAGGGCTACATCAGCCTTTACAGCATTTCTCAGGGGAGTCCCTACCAGGTATCCTGGAAGCTGCAACTTGGAGCTCTGTACACACCTTCACTAAGCATTACCACTTACCTATCTTTTCTAAATCCAGAGCTGGATTTGCCACAGCAGTCTTACAGGGTCTGCTTGCCAGCCCTAATGCTTCTTGACTGCCTGCACCCATCCTCAGCTTTGGGAATCAACCCAAATGTGATGACTGCAACAGTGAAACACAAAGAACATAGTACAGTTGCGTACACTTACCATAAATGTAGATGTTCCATTTTATTCAGTATTGCAGTCCTGGTTACCCTCCCTCCAGCCCTCTGACTTTTCTATACTTCTACCTATTCTTTTTTGTTTGGCCATATCTTAGAACTTTGGTATTTACTTTCTACTGGGGGATTTCCACATAATGTAATTGCTTCATCTTGTGGGGTATCCTGACATCTGGGGCAAGAAAAGCTGATGCAGTGGCGTTGGCTGCATGTTTTATACCCCTGATGACCTGACGTCATGGAAGAAGCGGCAGCATCCGACGCAGAAATCCCAAGACTCTGGCATTCAGGCTGACTGAGGGCTACATTCAGGCAGATAACCCAAATGTGATGACTGCAACAGTGAATACACTAACATCTACATTTATGAGGAGTGTACACAACTGTACTTTTTCCATAAAGATAGGATGTCTCTATGAATCAACCCTTCCTTTATGCCTAAAGTAGCCACAGAGACTTAACATTACTCCATACAATTGCTAGGTTTCTTTCAGAACTTTACTAATAAGGGTGAATATATGCTGCACCTTCTTGTCGTTCATAGACAACTGTGTTTCTGTCTTCACAGAATGAAACAGTACAGGAAATCTGACCAGCTATTTGTGGTGTTCTTACCTAACTGCCTAGGTCAAGCAGTTTCCAAAATGACCTTATCTAAATGGATTACTGATTTGTATTTCATTGATTTACTCTTAGAAAGGTTTGGAATTGCCTCATTCTCTTAGAGCTCACGCCACCAGATCTATGCTTACATCATCTGCATTTTCCTCTAGAATGTCAATCAATATCTGCGCTGTAGCCACTCGGTCGAAGAATCATATCTTTGTTACACATTACAAATTGGACCTTGTCTCCAGAAGCGGGGCTTCCTTTGGCTCAGCAGTGCTCCGGCATATATTTCATTGAGGGCCTCCCAAGAAACCGAAAATGATGCAACCTGTGCGAGTACAGCAGCTGCAGGGTCCCAAAGGGAAAGTACACAAAACAAAAAATAGGACCATACACTGAAGAAGGCTCTGTATATTATTTGCCGAAACCAGTCTGTTTCAAAGAACCTAATACTTTTATTAAAGTATTTTTCATTACTTCAAGGTGCCTTGTTTGCTGGTCCTATTTTTTGTTTTGTGGCCTCCCAAGAAACACATAGCTGGGGACTCTGACCCATCAGTGAGGAAGAATGAAAATGGACAGCACAGATGCCAAGTTATGATAAGAACATAACTTTTAATTTATGAAAGGCTAGCTGTTCCATACAAGCAGCATTGTGACAGAAATGAACTTGGATGTGAAGTTTCCAGAATGGACAGTGTCCGAGGAAGAAGTGGTCTGCAGAACCAGGAGTTTGTCCCTCTCCAAATGCCTACTTCAGAGCCTTGAAGGACTTGCCAGACTGTATTGCTGTAGTGACAGTTGGGAGTTGAAGCTCCCTGCACCTTCCAGTATGACAGGCCATCTTACAGGATAGGCGGAGCAGGAAATGGTTTGCATAAGCTAAAACATCCCAATTCTGTCTCCTTCAAGGTCCACTTCTGTACCCTTTCCCAGCATCCCACCCCACCAGAATGTGGTAACCAGACTCCAGATATCAAAAAAAAAAAAAAACTCTTGTTGAGAAAAGGCAATCCAAGAGGTCCTGCCTGGTCAGAGATGGTCTGAAGTCTTAAAGGTCCTTTTTGTTTATCAGGAAAACAGAAGACCTGAGGCCAGTCTAGACATCTGTGGCCTAACTCTGTATGCGTCCGCTATGAAATTACAGATGGTTTGTGTGGGTTGTGCTGTCTTGATGTCCAGGATGCCTACATGCACATAAAGATAGACAAGGTGTCTAGGAAGCGCCTGTGATTAAGGGTGGGTCCAGTCATTACCAGTTTAGAGACATTCCATCTGGTTTTATCACAATCACGAAAGTGTTCACCAAATGTACGGTGGTTATTGCAGCTCATCTTAGGCTAAAAAAGACAAGAGTTTTGTATTATCTGGATAACTGGCTCCTAGCAGCCATAACAAGAGAGCCCCTGATAAAAGCAAGTGGCTATCTCCTGCAGCTACAGCAGTTGGAGAGACAACAAAGGTTCCTTACAAAGAAAATTCAGGGTCTTCAGGATCTGTCATATGCAGACTGACTGAAATCATTTTCACTTTACTCTGTGTCGCACAGACTGCTTAGAGGCGACCTGTGCCTTGCATACAGAGCAGTCTTTGACCCAGCTTTAATGCAAATGCTGCACATTCGCAAGTCAAATGGCACACACTGGTCATGCGCTCAAAGGACATTAACCTGTTAAGTGACACCAACAGAACTTGCTGTGAGACAGATTTGCCTCACAGAGGTTGCCCCACCTTTGGAAAAAGCTTCCTATTCACGTTAAACAAAGCCTCTCATTGGCCCTGTTTAAGAGCAATTTAGACAATTGGATGGGTAACTCAAAATTTACTCTGGGGATTCCACCTGTGTCCCTCCTTGACGGGCAATTAGGTGCTGATTTTAGTGTCTGCTTGAACAAGACACCCTGGGGAACACTGGTTGAACTTGGCTAGGCTTGTAAGGGCCCTGGGTCAGTTAGCCTAGTAAGTTCCTATGAACTGTTCCAGTCTTTGGGAGTATCAGAGAGTGCTGTTAGGTAGCAGCTAGAGACTTTGCAAGCACAGACAAAATTTCAAACCTTCAAGCCATTGTTTGTTTCCTGCTATCTTCTCGCACAGTGAAAGCCACATCCTGTCTTGGGGCTTTGGGTCTTGGACAGCAACAGTTTTCTTGATGACCTTTGCCAGATACCACATGAAGATCCTTCAGTGAACACCTGGGTCCTGTGATCCCAGAATATGGACCCACTGACCCACTGTCTTGTCTGTTCTGAATATCACAGGTATGCCATGTGCATATTCTGTAGTTGCGTCACCTGTGCTAGGGTAGGCAGACAGTCCAAGGAATTTGTTTAAAAGATGAGTCCTTTACATCAGAGTCTTGGAGATTAAGGTGGCCTTCCTAACATTACAGGCTCTGCATTCCCTTTGGGTGCAACTGCCATCTGGTCCAGAAACATGAAGGTGGTTTGGTACATCAGCCAGTCAGGGAGTGGAACCCATTCTTACCTCCTTTGTTGAGAGGACATGCAGCTGAGGGAATGGGTCATGTTGTATTTTAAATTTCTAGTAGTACAAATTCTCAGTTGGGCTACCTTTGTAGTGGACGAGCTGAACCAATGCTTACTGATATCTCTCAAGTGGTGTTTCAGTCTATTAGTGATTAATGCTGTCTTTTGCCACTGGGAAATCCATATTACAACCCATTTGAGTCCTTCACCAGCAGCAAATGCGGTAACTAATTTTTAATTTCCCCACAGGGACAGACTTCCTTGGATACTCTGGTTCAGCAGTGGCCTTCAGGTCTTTCTGCTTTTCACCCCTTCCTCTTATGATGGAATTTCTTCAGAAAGCCAAACAGCACACAACCAGGGTTATTCTCATATCCCTACGGTGGTAAAGATAAATAATGCCCCACCTGCTATGTCCTTATATTGTAGAGAAACCTCTTTTTCCTCAGACCTCACAAGAGTGTCATAGCCCATCAATCTGGCAAACCTCACATGGACCTTAAATCTTCCAGGCTTTCCTTATGGTTACACCAATTCCACTGATGGCTAGTGATATTGCATGCACTACCAGGAAACTCCACAAGAAAAAGGCCTGCAGGATTGTACAGATTTTTAGGTTGAGATTTGAATGTGCTAACCATCTCTGGAGAGATGGGAATGTGTGGAGCATTATGGGAGTTAGGAGAAGAGTTTTTGAGCCTGGGAGAGTCTTAAACGTACTGAACAAGTGCTACCTGTGGCATACCAAGTCCTAATGTTCAAGTAAATGGCTTTTGATTTGAAAGCCTGCATTTGCACTTGTTTCTGTCCTGTAACTCGTCTAGTGCAGGTCTGTTTCTTAGTTTTAGCACTTAAATTTGCTTATTCATGCTCGGCACTTGTTCAGAACTTGTAAGCACTAAATAAGCTACTAATTACTATAGCACTCAATCTTCCTCATTACCTAGAGGAAAACAGTTTTTGTACTTACTTTTCTCACTTGCTTAGAGAAAAATAGCTCTTGTACTCGTTTTACTCGCTTATCTAGAGGAAAATAGTTTTTTATTCAGGCATGTCCAAGGGTCAGCTCCCAATGTTCTCTCCTGTCTGATTAATCTGGGCATCTTGAGGCAATGTAGAAATTGCCTCATGTACACAGACAACCCTCTCCTCCTACCACCCAACACCACAACCTGTGAGAGATGCACTTATCTAGCCAAACTGGAGGTAAAGCTCTCTCTAACCAAGACTGAACTTGACAGTCATGAGGAGAAGGTAAACATTTGCACCACACCACACCACATTCATCACATAGTCTCACTAAATTTACACCACCAAAATCCACACATGGTAACACAAAAACATTCGCAGAGGCTCTCTGTAATAATCTGTCTAAGCAACAGAGACCTCCAAAACAGAAATGCAAGCAACCTCCATCCCCCAACACAACCCAAATGACACATAGCCCACAGACTGTGTGCCACTCAACCACAGCCAATAAGGCAAAACAACGTACCCAACACACTAGTCATAGGTAACTCTATAGTCAGGCACACTGATGTCCCACTCACCAGGCTAAACAAGGAGAAGGTTATTGTCAGCTGCCTGTCGGGTGCCAGGATCTGCCACATAAACCATGCACTCAGGTCACTCCACAACAAGTACAAATATGACTCTGTCATTATCCATGTTGATGTGAATGACCTGAGACGTACCTCCCTGGACTACATGAAAGGAGACATGGAAGAGCTCTAGAATCTTGTAGCCCAGGCAAGTATGACCCTAGCCCTGAGTAGCATTCTGCCATCGCCCCGAATGATACAGCAGTACAAGGACAAAATGATTGACTTCAACAATTGGCTAAGCTTCTGGTGTCATTCTAAGGGGATCCAGTATCTCTCTGCTTGGGATGACATGGTCGACAGACCATGATGCTTTGCCACAGATGGGCCTGCACCTGTCGCCCCTGTGATTCCGGATACTGGCTAATGCTCTTGCTGCCCCTATAGTGCCTTTTTTAGGCAAGGTTCAAATAACAAATTCACCACCGTAACAGAACAGTCGAGCAAAAAATGAGGGTAATGCTACTCAATGCTAGAAGTCTAAATCTCAAAATGCACCCACTCGAGGCACTCCATAAAATGGAGAACATCGATATCTGTGCAGTGACTGAGACCTGATTCAAGGCTCCAGAGAGCACCCCTGCACTACCAGGCTATAACTCATACCACACTTTTCGGCCATGTAACCTGGACCGAAACACCAAAGGCGGAGGTGTGTCCATATTCATTAAGGATATCCACACCTCCAGGCTAGTTGCTCAGTATAATGCTTCCAAGGTTAGCCAAGTGCAACGAACTCTGGGCAAAACTGCAGTCCAAATTGTAGCTTGCTACAGATCCCCCACCATGCCCCAGGATTCCCACTCCTCTTTTCTTGATGTACTGGAAAATATTAGGGTTCTACCAAACACCCTAATAATGGGCGACTTCAGCTACCCCACCATTAACTGGGAAAACTACTCGTGTGCCAACTCCTTAGCTCAACACTTTCTGGAATTCACAAACTCCAGTGCACTGGATCAACTTATCCACACCCCCACCAGGGGCAACAATATCCTAGACCTAGTCATTACCAACATGAGTGACCGGTGTTTCACACCTGAAGTCAACTTCTCGTTGGTCCGATCCGACCATAAGCTAATCACTCTTGATATCCACATCCCACCCCCACCCCCCATTAAGGAAACCACGGTAAAAAAAATTTCTCCAAAGCCAACTTCATGCTTCTTAAGACAGAAGTTGTGAACTTCATGACACCCATGCAGATGGACAATACAGTTACAACTGCAGAATCCTACACAAATGCACTCTATAAGCACTTACACGAGTGCATGGATCGTGATATCCCAAACAGAACCAAGATGCTATCCTCCAAAAAAAAGGAAGCCAATCTGGTGGGCCCCTGCCATAAACAAACTGTACAACAGAAGGAAGAAACTGTTGCAAAATAGAGTAAAATCCCATGAGTGGAGGAGCTCCCTGGTCAGCCCCAGTAAGAAGCTGAGATCCCTTATAAGATCCACCAAAGCTAGCTACAAAAACAAAATTGCCACTAATTCTAAGGACATCCACAAAGCATTCTGTAGCTATGTCAAGAATCTCGATGGCAACACCCAGATCTGCTTTGAGTTACAGCGCAAAGGCACGAAAATTACAGAACCAACTGATATTGCTAACATCCTGACAGATAGGTTCAGTGCTAACTTTACCCCCCACCCCCTAAAGGGCCCATATCTATACAGGAAGAATGCAGAGTCCCTGTAATCACAACTACTCTGGTAAAAGCTGCACTCTCTAAAGCCAAAAACACAGCATCCATGGGACCGGACAACATCCCAGGCTGCGTTTTACACAAACTTCAGAACAAACTGGCTCCCCACTTAAGCACCATGTTTAATAATAGCCTCGCATCAGGCTTTGTGCCCACTGAATGGCACACAGCAGCAGTTATCCCACTCCACAAAGGGGGAGCCACCACTGATCCCGGGAACTATCGACCTATTAGCCTTAACATCTTGGTGTGCAAGGCCATGGAACGTATCATCATGGAACTCATAAAGACATTGGTAACCTCCAAACTCTGGATCCCACCCAGTTCGCATTTGTGAAAGGCAGATCATGCCTCCTGAACCTGATCGACTTCTTTGAGGCAGTCACCAAAGCTGTAGATGAGGGTAAGGTGGTTCACACAGCCTATCTTGACCTCGCCAAGGCTTTCGACACCATCCCCCATTCTGGAATTATAGCTAAACTCACTAAACTAGGTCTAAGTCCCTACATCACAAGATGGGTTGACTACTCACTCACTGACAGAACCCACACTGTAAAAGTTGCAGACTCCAAATCTGACCTCAAAGCAGTGACAAGTGGAGTACCACAGGGTTCCGTCCTAGGACCTCTCCTGTTAGCCTGTACTTCAGAGAAGTAGATACCAAACACAGAAGGCCTCTGGCTAACGAAGTTTGCAGATGACTGCAAACTAAGAGCCATAGTAAAGTCCCCAAATGATGTGGACATCCTACAGAAGGGCCTCGCTGAGACAGATGCCTGGTGTCAGAACCATGGCCTCAAGCTCAATGGCAAAAAGTGCAGTGTAACCTCCTTTGGTAAAAACTCTGTATACATGAACTACCACATAGGCAGCAATCTACTTTAACACCGAATGTGTGATAAAAGACCTCGGGACCCAGGTGGACAGTAGTCTCTCCTTTGATAGTCACATCGCCACAGTAGTCAGGAAGTCCTTCTACGTGGCACACCTGATCATAAAAGGGTTCAAATCCAGGAAAAAAGAGGTCATTGTTCCCCTCTACTCGACACGCAGACCCATTATTGAGTATAATGCCCCTTTTGGAATGTACCTCACAAGACACCTGCAGCAGCTGGAAAGGCCACAGAAGTACCTCCCAAAGAGAATTACTGGCTCAGACAAATGCCCTACACTGACTGCCTCAAAAAACTCCAGCTTTACTCCGTAGCATATCGCCTACTCCGAGGTGATCTCTGCCTAACATATAAAGCTATGTCAATCCCAGAGCTGTTGGACATGCTACATCTAAAGAAATCCCAATCCCTCCAAGCTACACGATCTAGGGACCTAAACCTTGTCACCACAATAAACAGGACATGCTGGAGGGATAGATTCCTGTCCCAGAGACTTCCCATACTCTGGAACAGGCTACCCATCTATGTCAAGCAAAGTTCTTCATTTAGCACTCTTCAAGGAAAATCTTGATGAGTGGATGGGAAATAGGAAATACACCCCGGGGATCACTTCTGTGTCTCTGCTCGACAGTGGCACAGGAAAATAACTTTCTTGGGTGGCATAAGCCAAGGAGCTTTGTTGGCTAGGCTTACGTAGGCCCTTGGGCCGATAGCCTACTACCTACCTATGATCGGGAATGTCTAACCCTTTACTAGGTACATAACTTTCATTTTCTTAGGGGTCTCCATCATGAAGTTCTCTCTCTCTCCAAGAGCTGTGTAGTTGCATGTCCATCTTACTGAGTAAAAATATGCACACAAAAGAAGATACATTTGGGATAATCTGAGTGCTGCTGGAACCACGTTGTGTAGCAGAAGTGTAGCTGTTTATTCATGAGATTAGAAATGGTGGCAGCTGCACTTTTTGCATGACCTGCAGATGAGAGAATGACATTTTTCTTCACTAGCCCCAACACCGTTTAGTCGCCAGCATTCTAGGAGTGTAGCTGTAACAAGTTTTTATTAACCACCTGAATCACCCACACATTTATTTTGAGTGCCACAAAGTACTTCTCCACAAGCTGTAGCTTCCACCAACCTGTTAGGTTTAATCCGCTGTTTCAGCTGCTATCTAGGACATTGCTTCCCTCAGTCACAGCCCAGTCTCCTTTCCTTCCCTTACTTTTTGGTTTTCACCAAACTAATCTGTTAAGGACTGCCAATATCCTACTGAAGTAGGCTTATCAATAACTTTTATACGTAGCTGACTGAAAGGTGTATGATTGCTTCTAGGACATGATCGTCCACAGCTCAGCCTGCTCCATTCTGCCCTTGCTCCACACAAGCTCCACTCTGCTTCTCTATACTGCCCCCATTCCCACCCTCCCCTGGATCACATACATTTATTTCTGCCTGAACCACTCAAACTCCCATCAGCCAAACCAATAAGAATACCCAGACAATAGTATCTACATAAATTAACGCACCCACCTAGTACTACTACTCACAACTCTACCACTCTTTATACACGTCCTTCAAAAGGGTATTCCAGAAAAAAATCCTGCATCTCCCTACAGATTCTGTTACAGTCCTGGCCATTCCAAATACTACTTAACCATGATAGCTCCTTTAATATGCACTATCACCCTCACCACAATATCCATAACTGCCCATCTAACATTCTACCACCTTAACCCTATTCTCCCCACCAACCACAAAGCTGCTTCTACTCGGTCACCACCGTCCAAGTCCATCCATTTTCCAATCTCACCAACTATCACAAATATTGCAAAAATGAATCTAACCATCTGTTATAAACTAGCCTACATAAAACTAAACTCCAAGCCATCTCTCTTCAAACAGCATAAATATATATCCAAACTACTACATACTCTAGCTACTGTCGCTTCTAGGCTCATAGTTGGTGGTGGGATACATCCTCATCCTGGTCCAAATAGCACTCCTATAGTAGTTCAACTAGTACAAAACCTACTCGGTCAGTCCCATAAAGGTTCACCTATTACTCCTTAACCTAAACTTTAGAAGCATAGTAAACAAAGTCCAAGAACTACATACTTCATTATCCTACTACTCTCCTGACATAGCTGCCTTCACCGAGACTTGACTTAAGCCACATATATCTGACAAGGAAATAACCCCAACTGGATACAGCCTACTTAGAGTTGACAGGAAAGAAAGAAAAGATGGAGGCATGGCCATTATGTACAAGAAAAACCTCCCACTAGTACCAGTGAATCTCATCAGTCAAGTTCCTACTTAACCAAAATAAATTCATTACCATTGTAGTCATTTACATCTCACCTGGCAATAATGTTCCCATTATTGAGTATATTATTCAAACCAAGTCTGACACCATAGATCACGAAACAAAAAAAAAAAATAGCAGCAGAAGCCATATCCTACCCTGTATCAATTCTAATCAACAGATATATCGCAGAACAGTACGTCCCAGAACTATGGAAAATCGCACATATTATCCCCATACACAAGGATGTCAGCTCAACAGAGCTCACTGATTACAGACCTATTCCATCTAAAATCCTCGAAAGATGTATTCATGCCAAACTCCTTCACTACCTCATCTCCAATAACCTTCTTGACAGCTCCCAATGATATTTCAAACCCCACCACAGCACCACTACCTAGCACCTTAACTTTTGTAATACCATCTCTGCGGTCATCTTAGACATGTCCAAGGCCTTCGATAAGGTGTCACACCACAAACTGTTAAATGTTCTCTGTTCTCTGTAACCCGAACCTACATTCTTCTGCTGTCCTGTGGTTCCAAAGTTACCTAACAGAACAACAACAAGCAGTAATAGGGAAACATAACATCTCCAAGTTTCTCCCCGTCACACTAGGAGTACCACAGGGTTCAATTCTTGGCCCACTTCTATTCAGCATATTCACTAATCTAAACACTGCCAGCTCACTAGCAGCTGTCGTCCAGTATGCAGACAACTCTACCTTACATGCCATGCTCCAACACTTCAACAACTCCAACAAGTCAAAGTCCTTCTCTGAAACAGAATCTTTGCTATCTGAATCACAGCTCATACTCGACGCCAAAAAAAAAAAAAAAAAAAAAATAAATAAACTCATGGTCTTCCAACCCTCCAGAGCCTCCATCACTGCCAGTAACAGCGCTATAATCACTCCTGACACAAACCAAACTGCTAGGCATCACCCTCGACAACAACCTAAGATTTGACCTTCCTGTCTCACTTAAGAAAGTTCACAAAAAATGGGTACTTAATACTGGAACAAAAAATATCTAACCAACACCTCTAGGAAAACTATCGCCAGAACTCATCATGTTAAGTTGTCTATCTCGCCTTCTTTCTTGCTGGATGGGTTCGGAGCCGACCTCGGCTCCGACTCGGCCACTCTAAAGCTCGAGAGTTGGTTCCACCGGCTCGAGGCTCCCCTTATATCCCACAATGCTAGGCGAGAGTTACCTCAGATCTCGTTTGCCGCTAAGCTGTCGAGGTTGGTTTTCTACCGGTTCTTGGTAAGTGACTTTTTCTTGTGTAATTTAGTCTATCAAAACCCCTTTAATTTTAATATTTTTACTTATTTCCCTTAGTTTAGAGAAATTTTTATCCCCTTCTAAAAATTCCCGTTTTTCCCTCAAGAACTTTAGGTTCTTCCCTTGAGCCTACAGGCCTTTTCTCTTCCTAGTGGAGTGTGTGTATTATTTTAAAAATCCTAGTTAGTGGTTTTATTATAATTTAAATTTGACAGGGTGTAATTAGTGTGTTTGTGTGTGTGTTTGTTTACACCTGTTTAAAAATGTCTAAGGAAGCAAAGGTCTCGATTCAAGAAGTGTGATGCGTGCTGTCAGAAAATGTCTCTGACAGACGCTCACACTTCTTGTGTCTACTGTCTGGGGCCTTTGCACCTGCAGGACTCCTGTGCTGTGTGCCATGGCTTCAGCCCCAGGGTCCTGCAGGAAAGAAAAATAAATTGATATTAAGAGGCTTACTCAAGCCAGAGGATTCCCTATCTGTTTCAACAGGAAGCCCTCTGAGGCATCTAGGTCTTGGCTCCGACAACTGAGCCGAGACCTAAGGTTTCTCAACCTCTGCCTTCATCGGCTCGGCTGGAGCCGATAAGTCTCAGTCCACAGTTTCTGTGGCTCCTCGCTCGGCGGGCGAGGTAGTAGGTTCCGTGTCGGCTCCGACCAGACCTTCGGAGCCGACAACTAGGAAGAGGTCCAGGTCACCATCTCTTGGCTCCATTCATTCGGCTCCAGGATCTCCCCTGCTGTCTGAATGGAGCCAAAGATCTCACTCCTCTAGGTCATCGAGGCTGTCGGATCATGACCTTCAGAGGGTAGTGAGTCGACTTCTTAAGTCCGAGGCACTGGCCCAGATGCTTCAGAGCCCGACTCATCAGTCGATGCCTGCCCGGTCCATCAACATATTCCTCCTTGACTCTCTTGAGCTCGGGCGGGTCGTCGGAACCGAGACTGTGATAGCGTCGGAGCCGATACAATTGTCTTGGCTCCGTCGTCGGCTCCGTTTTCTTCCTTGGAAGAATCTCGGCGCCGGACTTCCCTCGTCGGCTCCGAGGGGGTGAGTGGCATCGGACCCTTGTCCGACCCCCCTCTCCCTCTCGGTGCTTGGCTGGTGAGTTCGGCTCCGACATCGACCTCGGAGCCATCACTGTCGGTGCCAAGGGGTTCTTAGCTTCGGAGCGGGCACCTCTGGCTCTGCCTGACAGGGGTGCATTCGAGGTCATGCGGAGTGTGTTAGAGCCTGGCTCTACTCCACAGTCGGCTCCGTCCGCCCCTCCCTCTACAGTGCCTCAGGTTAAGTCGACTCACTCCCTCATCCCGGACCGCAGAGAGCCAGCTCCTCAGGAACCCCTGTGGGATTTCATCCTCTTCCGAGGCCTCTCCTGATTTGGCAGAAGAGCCCCTCGGAAGAGGAAGTGTAAGAGGAAACACATTGACTCACCTGAGTCCATCACGTCAGACACAGATTTGGATGATTCTGAGGGTTCCCCCCCGTTCCCCTTCTGAAGATGTCTCATTTGCAGACATTCTGGAGATCCTGAAACAGAGGGGAAATTGGCCAGCCCTCAACCCTTCGGAGGACGAATCTGTGTATCTTGAGGCGTTTGGCTCTCGTCCTTCCACCTCCTGGGTGTCTCCCCCCTTTGACCCCCTCATGCAGGTGGTTGCTAAGAAGGCATGGGCGGCTCCTGATTCAGTGGACCCCACTCCCAGGAGACCCTCCAAGTTCATAACGGCACCAGCAGACAAACAGTTCTTAACAAAAGGAGTTTCTGTGGATGCTATGGTGGTAGCTGCTGCCACTAAGAAGGAGCTAGCTGATCCTTCAGTACCTGTCCATCCACCTAACAAGGAATCTAGGTCCATGGACAGGTGCGGAAGTGGATGTTCTCGTCAGCGACATTTACCATGCGTTCGCTGAACTACCTGTGCCATTTTACTCGTCTTCAAAGGGACTTGATCAAGGAAGCGAGTGAAATGTTAAAGGACCCTACAGCTGCGGGTTTCAAGATAAGATGAACACGCAGCTGGCTACCCTTAACTCCATAACCAACTCCTCCATGCCTTCTTTCGCGGCTGATGGAGCGAGCAGAGCCGCAGGGACAGGTGTGGCCTTACGTAGGCATGCCTGGATGCGGCTATGCAATTTCGGACCCCTTCAAGGCGTCTTTCACTAACTCCCCGTTTGATGGATCATCCCTCTTTGGTCCTCAAGTGAAAGAAACCTTGACTAGGTGCGAAACTGATGGCAAGACCCTTTCTGCCGTCGGAGTCTGTTTTTCTACTACTTCTAGGCCTTACCCCAAAGGCCAGAAAGGTGGAAAGATGTGGTTCCGTAAACAATCTCAAGGGACTTCGCCTGACGCACAGAGTCGTTTCCCTGCCAGAGGCAGAGGCGGGAATAACAATGGTAGACGTCGCCCTAGGGGCAGGGGGGGGTCCGCAGAACCAGGGCAATCGGGAAGCCTTCCCTGACAAGCCCTTTCAGCATCCCTGAGGTGTTGCCCGACTGCCCATCTTCGGAGGCAGTCGGGGGAAGATTGTCACTGTACCCAGAAGCCTGGCTATCCCTGACTCAAGACAAATGGGTACAGTCCATCATTTCCGAAGGCTATTCTATCCCCTTTCTTCGCATTCCAAATCAGTCAAAAAAATCCCTTCCAGATGTTCCACCCGCTCAAAGGGATCTAGCGGTTTTGGAGATTTCAAAACTGCTTACAAAAAGAGCAATTCAGCCAGTTCCAGCAGACCAGCAAGGATCCGGAATCTACTCAAGGTTCTTTTTAGTTCCAAAGAAAACAGGGGACTGGAGACCAATTTTGGATCTCAGTGTCTTGAACAGATCAGTCAAGAAAACAAGATTTCGGATGGTCACGCTGCAATCCATCCTTCCCCTTTTGGGCAAAGGAAACTGGATGTGCTCTATAGACCTTCAGGATGCGTACTATCACATAAAAATGAACAGACGCTCCAGAAGATTCCTCCGCTTCAGGCTGGGAACCAGTCATTTTCAGTTCAGGGCCCTGCCCTTTGGTCTCACCACTGCCCCCCGGTGTTTACCAAATGCATGGCAGTGGTAGCTTCTCACCTGAGACGACAAGGATTCCAGGTGTTTCCATATTTGGACGACTGGCTCCTCACAGCTCCCACCAAGCATCTCCTTCTGATGGCCAGGGATTACACTTTTCGCGTTTGTCAAAAGCTGGGTATTTCAATAAATTGCGAAAAGTCTGTTTTGTCGCCTTGTCGTACTATTACTTACATAGGCGCAAATCTAGATACAGTAAACATGTCTGCGAGACTAACACATCAGAGAATAACAGACATTCACAAACTGGTTTCACTCCTTTTCAACAACAACAGAATCAAAGCCAGGTTAGTTCTGAAAGTGTTGGGAATTATGGCAGCGGCCATACCTCTGCTTCCATTAGCCAGATTCCACATGCGGATCCTTCAATGGATGCTCTTTACTCAATGGTCATACCAGCAACTTCCAATGTCTCACACCATTATGATCACGCAAGCGTGCAAAAATCATCTCATGTGGTGGATGTCTTCCCCTCAGCTCTTGTTGGGAAGACCCTTTGTTCCACCTCCTCCGGTTGCTACTCTGACAACGGATGTCTCCCTGATCGGGTGGGGGGGGCATTATCAGGGCAGGACGGTCCAGGGCATATGGCAACCAAACGAATGCCACTTGCACATAAATGTTCTGGAGATGAGAGCAGTGCTTTTAGCGTTGCAAGCCCTTCAAGACTCTCTTCCCTTGGGAACGATTGCAATCCAGACAGACAATATGTCTGTAGTGTGGTACATCAACAAACAAGGCGGAACCAGGTCATACCCCCTGTGTCGAGAAGCACTCAGACTGTGGCAATGGGCGATTTCTTCTCAGCGGTTTCTGATAGCAACGCATATCCCCGGAAAGTCCAATCAAATTGCGGACAAGTTGAGCAGAGCTATACTCATGCCTCACGAGTGGTCTCTGAAAGACTCTGTAGTGAGAGAAATTTTTCTCAAGTGGGGTCAGCCTTGCTGCGATCTTTTTGCTACTCCCCAAAACAGCAAGTGCAGAGAATATTTCACTCTATTCCCTTTACCAGGCCAACCCAGCAGAGACGCTCTAGTCCAAGTTTGGCCACGGGGACTTCTGTATGCATTTCCTCCCTTCCCACTAATCTCTCAAGTGATACAGAAAGCTATCGCTCAGAAGGCCTCATTGATCCTCATTGCTCCTTACTGGCCTCGACAAGTGTGGTTCCCCTTTCTACATCGTTTTCTTTTGGAGCGACCGTGGAATCTGGACCTAGTTCCAGATCTTTTGATCCATCAGTCGGGTCAGTTTCATCGCTCCCTCCCCTCTCTGAACCTCACTGCTTGGTTCCTCCAGTTCCAACCTTAGCCAGGCTTCCTCAATTATCTCACTCTGTTAGAGATATTTTGATAGCTTCCCATAAATCTTCCACTCGGAAGATTTATTTGAAGTAAGTGGAAACGCTTCACATATTGGGCTCAAGGAAAGGACATAGATCCTTTCACTGCTTCCATCCAATTAGTCCTTGATTTTCTAGCTGAACTCTTCCATGCAGGTTCATCTCCCTCTACACTTAAAGTTCAATTGGCAGCTATTTCTAACTTTCATGTGGGTATTTCTGAATCTGCCTTAATGTCCCACAAGCTTTGCAAAGCCTTTTTGAAAGGAGTTTTCTTCTCAGACCTCCTATAAGAAATCCTCCTTCTCCTTGGGACCTAAATTTAGTTCTTGCTTCTTTGATTCTCCCCCTTCGAACCTGCAGTCTCCTGTTCTTTAAAATTATTATCATGGAAGACTCTTTTCTGGTAGCTATTACATCAGCTAGAAGAGTTTCAGAGCTTCAAGCACTCAGCTGTCGTCCTCCTTATCTTTTGTTTCATAAGGACAGAGTATCTTCTGAACTAACCCGTCCTTTTTGCCTAAGGTGGTCTCGACGTCAAATCTAAATCAAAGCATTGATCTACCTCTCTTTTTTCCAGAATACTCCCAATAGGTCTGAACAAAAATTACACTGCCTGGATGTTCACCGTCAATTGAGGTACTACTTGGATAGAACAAAACAGTTCAGAAAATCTGATCAGCTGTTTGTCTCCTATCAGAAAGCAGAAAGGGACTTTCAGTTTCAAAGGTATCATTATCCAGATGGCTAACATCTTTGATTTCCCTTGTATATGAAATTAGACATCAAAGCTGCCTGATAAACCTAAGGCCCATTCCACCAGAGCTTTGGCTACTTCTTTAGCCTTCCAAGACAGACTGCCTATTGACACCATTTGTGCAGCGGCTACTTGGGCTACTCCTCACACTTTCATTTCTCATTATAAGTTGGATTTAGCTTCTAGGCATAGAGCTAACTTTGGTTCCACTGTTCTCAGGAGTCTTTCCGTTAGGCCACCGGGACAAGGTGCTAGGGGCGGTCCCATCCAGCAAGAAAGAAGGCGAGATTGACAACAACATATAGAAGTTATGTTCTTACCATAGCGTTCCATGTTAGTTGTCTTCTTCTCGCCTTCTTCATCCACCCTCCTTCCCCTGGCCTGGACAGACCTAGAGGAGTTGTGATTGTGACCTCTCTTTCTACCACCTCTTTTTTAGACATATGCTATTATGCATATTTCCTGGTTCAGGATGTAGGTCACCCTTCTTTCTTCCTGTTGTTAGAGGTGGACTCTGTTTACAGTTATACTGTTACTATTATAAGCTGGGGTTAGCTTACAAACGAGATCTGAGGTAACTCTCGCCTAGCATTGTGGGATATAAGGGGAGCCTCGAGCCGGTGGAACCAACTCTCGAGCTTTAGAGTGGCCGAGTCGGAGCCGAGGTCGGCTCCGAACCCATCCAGCAAGAAGAAGGCGAGAAGAAGACAACTAACATGGAACGTTATGGTAAGAACATAACTTCTATTTTTATCAACTCTCCCATATGCTTCTCCAATCCTTAATAATCTCAAAAAAACAGATCTAAAGAAGCTACAGCGATATTACAATAAATAGCTAAATTTGCTTCTGACTCCCCAAATCATATACACCACTATGACATATTAAAAACTGTCCTGGCTAGAACTCCAACTTATTTTGTACAATCAGCTAACCATGGCTCACAATGTAATGTATCCGGCCGACAAAACACCTGCACTACAAAGCATTCTCCAAACCAGTTCAACCAGCCGTTCCCTTCGATCAACTAATACATGCTTACTACAGGTAACCAAATCAACAAATACTGCCAGAGACTCACTGTACTCCCCCCCCCATGCAGCAAAACATTGGAACTCACTTCCGTTACACATTAGAGCTACTACTAATTGTAATGAGTTCAAAACGCCTGCTCAAAAACTTCCTTGCTGATATTTGGCTTTGCACATGTCCTTGCTAGTGCAGCTAAAAACCTTCTCAAGTATAAAACTCTCTGTAATGTGTGCTATCAAATTATCAGTATATCATTTCTAAGTACCTTAACTATCCTGCAGGTTCTTGTTGGATTGTAATTCTTCTCTTTTGTGCCTATTAATGATGTATATTGTATTGTATGCATGTAACCACTGTGATATCTTTGTACTGTTATGTATTTCTATTTGTGGAGCTTTTCTCCCCAGGCCTCCACTGAAAATGGGTTGTTTAACCAAGTTGTACTATCCCAGTAAAGATATATTAAATAACTAAATTTGTATAAGTAGATGTTTGATCTTTATGCTCATTACTGTAAGTGCACTGATAAAGGACATAATGTTAGGTTTAGGGAAAAGGGTGCAACTGTAATGGATGAGAACTAATACAAAACCTAATGTTTCAGTGCTTCTTTGATTTCTTTCTCTGCCCCTTCCCTTTCAGTGTTCCATTGGCAGGCTACAATCATGGGACCGGTGAGTATTAAACCTGCATTTGCAGTCTCTGCTTTCCTTTGACTTTTAAGTTAATTTTTCATTTACCCTCTTTGTTCTTTCTGATTGTCTGCTGTTTGAAATTTTGTCATTCTAGAATGACAGTCCTTACCAAGGTGGTGTTTTCTTTCTGACTATTCACTTTCCCACAGATTATCCTTTCAAGCCACCAAAGGTAAGCACCCAGAAATGGGAAACTTTCTTAAACTTAACTGTTTTGTTTTATAAGGAAGAATGTGTTTTGCTTGTTCAATGACTTTATGCTGAAAATGTAATAGTGGGATGGATTTTAAATTGGGAATACCATAGTTGCAGGGTGAGCGATTCATGGGAAACGGAATATTGTATCTAAATGATTGAAAGGTCTGCTTGCTTTATAAATCTTGGTTTTGGTAGGAGAAAATGCAGTGCATTTCCCTATTTAAGTATAACTTTCCCCTGGGTGCATTCCCCTCAGAATTGTTAATTGAGGCACCATATGGGAGGTTACATAAAGACTCTGTGAAACTGTTTTATTGCTTCAGCTCAGAGTTGTGCCGTCTTTCTCAGTGTAGCTGGGGTGTGGTGAATGAGAAGTAAATTTGCCACATCATAACTGAGATCCATAAAAGTTATTGCATAAATACAGAGATGCACACTGTTGTGTGTAATGTGCTGCACTAATGTGGTGATCTAGCAAGTAAAATCCTTGTCTATTCTGTCATAGTTTAAAGTGTATTGGTTATCTTTACATTCGCATTGTGGCATCTACTGAGTTAAGAGCAGAGATGCAATTGTACCTGTCTCCTGTATAATTTATTTGAGCCATTTTTTAATAAAAAGCTTTGTAAACTTTTTTTTTTTATTCAGCCACAGTCCAAGTAAATGTAGTAAATCCTCTGGTGACATCATTGTAGGGATACAATGAAGTATGTCCATTAACTTAAATGGGCACATTTTTGCTCATGCGTGGTGCTGTGCCCATTAGTCTGTGGAACCATATCGTGCTTTCCCTACACTAATGTCACTGGGCTTAAAGATTTTCAGTTTATCCTCTGTGACATGGTTGTAGGGAAAGCAGGATTTTTGTGTTCCCAAAAAACTGCTGCCTTTAGTGTTCGCTGATGTAGAGAAAATGTTGATTGGCACTTTGTGTATCAGGTACAATGGGGAAAAGGTAAGTAGACAAATGTGGCTAAAACATCTTAAGCATGCAATTCTCTTGCAAGTCGCAACATTAATACATCACTTCTAGATTGTCTGAAGTTCAGTCATAGTGTAAAGATCCTTTGCACTTAACTGTGTAGTTGACTTTTTTGTAAGTTCATAGGTGCTTACTAGGCTGTTGATCTCTGAGGATCTGAACAAGCCTAGTTTTAAACTTTTGTGGTGGCTTAAGCCCTTATGTTTTGCATAGAAATAGCCCATTAATAGGCTGAACAAGGATATGCTAGGAGATTCACATGTTTCACCTATCCATGAGGGACAGAGGTGCTAAACCAGGGGTGAATTTGTAGTTTACCCATACATTCATCCATCCACATTACAATTGAATAGAGTAAGATTTTGTTTTATGAGTAGTAGAAGACTGTTCCATAGAAGCGGTATTCTCTATGGTACAGACATATTTTATTTATATA